>NC_089596.1:14274860-14483308 GCF_019320115.1 Miscanthus floridulus
TGTGGATCAACTCGGCGATGAAACGGGGGCGAGAAGGGTTTGAAACTCCACCGGCGCCCTATACAGAAAAGATAGGGTTTCACAGAGTGGACCGGACGCTGGTCACGTGGTGATCGGACGCTGGGGTCCTGTGTCCGGTCAGTGGCGGCAGAGAGCGTGCAGGCGTCGGTCTTCGACCGAACGCTGGCACTGGAAGGGACCGGACGCTGGCAGGGTGCGTCCAGTCAGGCTGACATACGGTGACGTAGGCAACACAGAAAAGTTGGAGAAAGACCGGACGCTGACGTTGCGTCCGATCGTGACCGACTGGACGCGTCCGGTCGCCACTGGTACCTTACTGGAAACGACCGGACGCTGGGGTTGCTGCGTCCGGTCAGTTTGTGCAGCTGCGTCTAGTCATCACTTGACCATTGAGATCAAGTGACAGAGGTTGAATGGAGGCGACACGTGGTGAGCATCCGTTGACCGGACACTGAGGTCCTGCGTCCAGTCGATACGACCGGAGCGTCCGGTCGTCCCGAGTTTTGCCCAGTGAAGGGGTAATGGCTAGTTTAGCCCGTGGGGCTATAAATAGAAGGTGGCCTCGGGCATGGCTAGTGCTGAGCACCTTGGGGGATTTTGTGTCCATGCTTGTGAGTGCTTGGGATCCCTCCATCTCACATATGCTTGATAGTGATCATCCGATTGTGTGAGAGAGCGATTGTAGTGCGATTGTATCGTGAGGTTGCATCGAGTGGCACTAGGTGATTGTGTTGCAAGCCGGTGGTGCTTGTTACTCTTGGAGGTTGCCACCTCCTAGACGGCTTGGTGGTGGTCACCGTCGAAGCCTGCAAGAAGCTTGTGCGGTGCTCCGGAGAAGAGCTTTGTGAGGGGCATTGTGCTCGCCCCGCGGGAACCACGAAGAGCAACTCTAGTTGAGCATGTCATTGAGCTACCCTCACTTTTAGGGTAGGTTCTTGCGGAGCCCGACGTGCGGGCTTGGTGGGTGATGTCAATTAGCCGCCGAACCACCAAGTGAGCGGTCGACATAACAGAGACTAGCGTGTTGGCAAGCACGTGAACCTCAGGAGAAAAATCACCGTGTCAACATTGTTCTTCCCGTTGGTTTGCAATCCCCTTTCACAAGCTTGTATTTATATTTCATATACATTGTGCTTGTGTAGTTGCTCTTGTAATTAGTTAGCTTGTGTAGCTTACTAGTAACCTTCTTGCTTGTGTAGCATAGAAGTAGCTCCCTTGCGTGGCTAATTTGGTTTGTGTAACCTTATTAGTCACATTACTTAGTTTGTGTAGCTAAGTAATTGCGCTCTCTAATTTGGCATTGGTTGCCTTATTATTGAGCATTGCTAGTGAACTTAGGTGGCTTTGTGCTTTTGCTTACTAGCTTGTGTAGGAGCCCCCTTATTGCTTGAAGTACTAGCGGCATAGGTTTGTGTGACCTTACTTCTAGAATTGGTTAGGTGAGCTCTAGCTAGCCCGGCACCTTTGTTGCTTAATTAGTATCTTTGGAAGGTGCTAGAGAACATAAATAGAGGGGTGTAGTCTTGGCTAGACTGATAGTTTTAATTCCGCACTTATTTCGGTTAGCCGACATGATTATTTTTAGAAAGGACTATTCACCCCCCTCTAGTCCGCCATCTCGACCTTACACCTCTGTGTTCCAATTCTCAGTCAAGCCTTCTGCTCCACTCTCCCCTCCGTTCACCACATCACATGTGCCGTATCACATGTTATGACTACTCGAGCATACCTTTGATGGGCTCCCTCAAGCAGGTCATGCTAGCTTCAACTACACCATTGACAATGACCACTCAAGCATGTTATCGACATGCTCCGTCGAGTTAGTCACATTCAACCTCTCATTGCAACTCTTGTAGTGGCTCTTGACCCCCTACTATCTCTCATTGCGATGCTTGCGGCATGACTCAACATCATCATCGTCACCACCGTTGACAACAATGGCACCAACATCCCATTGGATCAGCTAAATCGCTTTCATAACTATTTTTATGTTATTTTTCCTCTTACCTTCTACTAAGTTGGTCTTCAACATAGCAGAAAGTTGGTGGCTACTACACATAATTGGTGCAGTCTAGGACATGTCTGTTTTTTCTCTGTGATCTAAGTACTTTCGTGATACATTCTAAGTGTAAAGCTTTGTTCATGATGACAACAAATGTCTGTTTTTTCTATGTGATTTAAGTACTTGCGTGATACATTCTAAGCGTAAAGCTTTGTTCATGATGACGACTTACGCCGCTAGCACAACGCTACATAGGTCACGCCTCAATGGCTAGCACCCTATGCTCGGGGGCTGCAGTCTAGTCGACAAAGTGCATGACACAACGAACAACGACTCACAACAGGAAAAGAGAGAGAGCAGCAAACTTAAAAATTCTCTTTTAAGTACTTTTATGACACATGTTCTGCATAATAGGATTTGTTCGTGACATGACCTATGGCACGAACCCAAAGCTACATATGGGTCACACCATCATAGGCACAGCATAGTAAAATTCATTATGGCAAAATTCATAAGGAAAAGCTTTAGCTTGCATAGAAGGTTTATAACTCGGTGGCCGCACTAATATGGACGTGACATGGAACACACGGTCGTCGCTGAAGTTTACAAGAGGGAAATCGTTTCTCTGAGAGAGGATAACAATATAGCCCATGAGCTCGCCACAGCCGGTGGCAAAGAGAACAAGTTACTTAGCTATGTGGCGCTCTAGTTCTTCGGCTTATGTAGAGCACATATTATCGCTTTAGATTATAACTTTCACTCCTGAACATTAATAAAAGGGCTCTCTCACTCTTTCAGAAAAAAGAATACTAGCGCGCATTATCCAGGACGACTACGACGACGGCCACTAGGCGTCCAAGTTCATGTGGATCGGGCCCACTGCGCCGTGCTTGGCGTTGCCGGCGCGCGGGCCACGGGGTGTCGTAGGCCCAGGCCACCTGCCTCCGTACGGGCCGTGCAAGTGGAATTGGGGTCGCCGTTTGGTTGGTTGGTTTTGGGCGTTGCCCCCATGAATGGTGGTTTGGTGTGCCGACTACAGATGGAGTAGCTACCCCACTGCATGCCTTGACTTCGCTGTAGCTACCACATGCATGGCCACCGACCACGACAATTTTTTCATGCTAACTGTGTCCCTTCCAAACTATATATAGTCCATTTTAGTTTTACTTTTAATCAAACATTTTAAATTTTAATTAAATTTAAACGTTGTCCTAGGATCGGGCTAGCTAGGTCTGGCCAAAAAATGTAAGGTTTTTTCTAGCCTGGCCGAATGTTTGATTAGGTCTACCACGAAGCTAGGTTGAGTTCCGGTGGACAATGCTTGTACAAGTCGGTATTTTACTCGATTTGCCTGATATACGGATTCAGTCGGTTAATTTACTCGTGTGCATATGAATTAAAAGGATAATGAGATGAGAAGAGGTTGAAATGTGCCCTTGTCATTATGTATGATGAGCTGTTGTCAAGGTTGGTGAGTTCTTGTGGTTGAGTTGTTCTTTCTTAGGACAAACCAAAGACGATGTAGTGGGGTGCAAATTTCTCGTGGTTGTGTATGTGTGAAGGCGGTGGAGAGAATTGGTGGTTGATGCCTTGATGGTGACTGTAAAGCTAATATAAGGTCAAGCAAGGTTCACGGTGATATACCATTGGCAGCGAAGGAAAGACACGAGGGATTGGAAACAAGGGACCTAGGCTTATAAATGCATGGGTAATTCACGTCAAGCATATAATGATGACAAGAGGGTGTACAAAAGGGATGAAGATGACATTGATCCAAGTCAAGGAGGGATAAGATCTCAGACAACGTCGATCAAGTGTTGGACATGAGGGACTTGGAGATTGCAAGGACGAGGACGAAATGGACGCATTGACACTCGAAGGGTTTGGCAGTTCCAGTCTCAAACCCCGGGGGCAGTGAGCCGGATGATGCATGGCACGTCACAATGTTGTACATCTAGAAGAAATCTACATCTTTGTAGCAGACATCTTTTTCAAACAAACTCTTTTACCCTATCTAATTTCCTACACCATTATTAAGTTGCTCCGGAGGAGAGTGACGATCATAAGCTTGTGGCTGGCACAGCCATATGTCCCACTGTTTTATCATCAGTAATTCCCATGTGCGACATCCCTGTACATGTCGGGTATATACGGTTCCTTTATTTCCCCGGACCCAAATATTGTAAGCTTATGAAATGTTAACCGATCAAGCAATCACAGGCGAGGAAGTGGTAATCATACCAGAGAATGGACATTATCTAAGACTTCATCATGGCATGTTCTAAGATTAATTAATATCAATTTATACTCCAACTAATTAAGTTTATTAGTTTGTAGGCAGGCATATAGGTTCCCAATAATGCACTGCATAAATGTACTTCAATTAATTTCGACATTATATTTTTAGGCTGTTCAAGGCATGGTCTCGTCTATCATTGGGCACACAAGTTAGATTGTCTTCGCACACACTACTCTCTTTGGCCGATCCGTCAAGAGAATCGTTTGGCGCGTATGCTAGATCGGTTAGAGCAACTCCAACAGGAGCACCCAAATCAGACCCCCCCCCCCCCCCCCCCCCCCATTTTCGATTTGGGTGCTTCCCCCATTTTGTTGACCTTCTATTTTGTATTCGCGCCCCTAAACCAAAGCCACTAAATTCTCTTAATAGACACTGACCATTGGGACCCACTTGTCATCTTCAATCTTTCACCATCTGAGCTATCCAAACGCGCACAGAGGAGGGGAGACGCTAGACGAGCGCCGCATGGACTCTCGGCCTCAAGCAGCGGCGGGATGAGGGAGGGGAACTCGACAAGCGCCGCATGGAGTCCCGTCCTTGAGCAGCGGCGGGCGAGGGAGGGGAAAGAGCCGGCGGAGGAGGAGCCACCACGTCCGCGTGGGGGGATCACGGGCGTCGCGTGATGCGCTGCCGAGAGCTGCGTGGGTGAAGCCGTCGCCGCCAATCACCTATACATGATTTCCAGCGTGGGGCGAAGCTCGCGTAGCCTCCCCGGGTCTTCATCCTTAAGCTCCTCCTCCGCGCCTTCTGCCACTTCGTCCTCATCGGACGCGAGATCTAGTGTGGGGATCCGTTTCCTGTCTCGTCGAGACAATGGTGAGGCATGGCGGCGTCAAGGTCGGAGGGAGGGGAGGGTCACCGGAGTAAGGGGGTGGAGCTTGCGTGGGGAAGGAAACATCCGGATGGGGTCCGAGGGATAAGCTCCATTCTCCTGAAGGAATGGGGTCTGAAGGGTGGATTTAGGTACCCACCTTAAATTGGGGCTCTAGTAGGGACCCTGCTGGACCTGCGTTCTATATTTATCTATGGGGGTTCATGTAGAGGCCCTGCTGAAGTTGCTCTTAGCGTGCATACATTGCGCTGCTTTCCCAGCAACAAATAAACACAATAATGATTGCAAAAGTTAGTTGCGCTCCTACATGTGCATGTTCTCTTGACAGGCAGGACGACGCAGCAAAAAGAAAACAGTGCTAGCTGTTCATACTCGATAAATCATTAGCTAGCATGGATAGATGCAGCATCTCACAAAGTACACGTACGGTCATATGCATACATACATCTATTGGTAGGCACGACCGGACCAGACCAATGCATGAGTTCGGCCGGCCAATCTAGCCGAATTTTTTTTTATAATTTAGCTTTTTTTTTTGAAAGTTTCTCACAAATAGAATCCTGGCAGAAAGAATTCAGAAAATGGACCCTTAGCTCGGCGCCGTTGATGCTGGCGCTGAGCTAACACGTCTCGGCGCCAGCGTCCCTGGCGCCGAGGTCCTGGGCTCGGTGGATGACATGGCAGGGAGCTCGGCGCCAGTCACTCTGGCGTCGAGCTCGACGCCGTAGATCTTGGCGCCGAGCTCGGCGCCTACCTATGCCCCGCGCCTCTCTTCCTCTCTTCCTCAACCTATCCGCCAGGGCAAGCCGAGCCAGGTTCATCGCCCGCCGCCCGCCGCCCAGTCGTCCGCGCCCGTCGCCCCCCGCCGCCGCCTCCCCCCAGTCGCCCTCGCCCGCGCCACCGCCCTCTCCCGCTCCCGGCTGCATTCCACCGTCCTGCCCCACCCCGCCCGTCTCCCTCCCTCCCTCCCATGTTCGCCCCTCCCCCTACCCCGAGTCGCAGCCTATGCCCACCGCTCCGTCCCCAGGCCGTCCCTCGCCTCGCTCCCCGCCTCGCCGTCTTCCCATTTCCCCTCCGCTCCGCGCCCCTCCCCCTCGCTAGTTCTGCTCTCGCGCCGCGCCCTCTCTCGCCTTGCCTCGCCCCGCCTTGCCGCCCTCCACTGCCGGCCTTGGCCGCGGCCACCGTGCCTCTCGCGCCCGTCGAGCCGGACTTGCCGCACGGAGCCCCGGGCATCCCGCGCCCGCCGCGCGCCACCGCTGTTGTCGGCCATGCCACCGCTGACCCCGCCACCTGCAGCGGTCGACCATGCCACCGCCGGTCCAGATCGTCGGCTTGACCCACGCCCATTGTCCACTGCGACTCCGTCGACGTCCACGGATCAGTCGTTGGAAAGGTAAAAATTATGAATATGCAATGTACATACTTAGTTGGCATTTGTTATTTACTAGTTAATGTGATCTAGTGAGATATATATGTAGATAGATAGAAACATAGATACATAGGTACATAGATATAGTTAGATAGCTACTTAGATATGTAGTTACATATTTAGTTAACTAAATATGATCTAGCTATTTAGTGAGTACACTGTATATATATACACGTAGTTATTATCTTATTTACTTAGTTTGTAGTTAGAAAGTACTTGTTAGGTATTATCTATCGTCTAATTTGGACTAAATGATATGTGTTTCGTTACGTGTTTGAACTAGATGGACAACCTAGTGACCATATATCATGGAGGCACCGTTGAAAGCGATCGCTATGAATATGTTGAGTTTGTTGACATACAAAGCGTGCTTATGCTATTCAATGATAGGCCTTCATTTAGTGAGATGATTGCAAGGGCTCGGGAGGAGCTGCATTGCCTTGGAGATGATGGCTTTGCAGTTGATGGTGTACTGCACCTAGGTTGTCCTCCCAACATCTTCAGGCGAATGATCTCAATTGGTTGTGCGGAATAGTGAGAGAACTATGTGAGATCGGCTATGAAGAGCCAGCTGCAATGTTTGGACGTGGTTGTGCATCGGTTGTTAGTTGATCCCATCCCTCACGGGTTTACCCCAGCAATGGATCAGCAGGCATACATCGACCCTCCCGTTCCTGAACCTTATCTGTATGTGGAGATTGCACCTATGGTTCCCGATGCTCAATCTGCCCTGAATGCGGTAGTTGGAGATGGTTGTCAGAATCATGTTTCCGTGGCAAATCCTCCTTATGAGATTTCTTTGACACAGAATCAACCGAGTAAGTGTCTTAACCGCATAGTTTTTGGGAGCTTACCCCATTCTTTATATCTATTTCTTTCATTCTTTCCTCATTTCTCTACTTATCTTGTAGGAGACATTCCTGAGAATGTGGATGTGCCCCCTATTGCTGCGCAAGTGAACTTTGGAGATGGATTCCGTGGCTCCAATAGTGTTGAAATTATGCATGGATCGGAGCCATATGAGATGGCTAGGGCTCTTGATTCTGATGATGATCACCCTGTTGGAGAGCTGATGGAGAGTGATGTTGAGATGATGAGGCATATCTTTCCCGGCTGCCATGATCCTAGAGTTCACGAGTTCAGTGATCTTGCTCATTCTGATTAGACGTTTGCAGAAGGACATGATGATGAGCTCCTAGAAGCTCCTGAAGCCGATCCTAACATGGTAATTGAGAATGGGAGGGTGTTCAATGACCTCCCTGCTTTGAAGAGGAGGTTGCAGGCTTTTGCAGTGATACGAAAGAGACCTTACAAGGCATTGCATTCATATGCGGAGCGCTGTTACACAGTTGTGTGTGACAAGGAACGCTGTCCATGGAGGGTTTGTGCAATGAAACAACAGGTAACCGAAAAATGGAAGATCACAAAAGTTGTCAGGCCACACAATTGTGCTGACCATGAGCTGGCACTGAGGCATCGACAGTTGACATCTACCCTTATTGCCAATCGGTTGATGGGAATTTTCCAGGGAGAACCCAACATAAAGGTGAGGACAATTATCAGGACCGTTGAGGCGTTGTATGGAGGTTATGTGATAACTTATGGTAAAGCATGGAGGGCTAAGCAGCGAGCATGGAAGATGATATATGGGGACTGGGAGGATGGGTATGAGCAACTGCAAGTTCTTTTCAATGCAATCAAAGTGGTGAATCTAGGCATGCATTATGAGTACATCCCAAAACCAAATGCATGGAAGGATGGGAGGCAGATATTCTTCTGTGCTTTCTAGTGCTTGCTTCAGTGTGTCGAGGCCTTTAAGCAGTGTCATCCCGTCTTCTCCATTGATGGTACATTCTTGATTGGCAAATACCAGGGCACACTTCTTATAGCCATATCATATGACGCGAACAACAAGTTGGTTCCTTTGGCATTTGCTTTGGTTGAGAATGAGAATAATGACAGTTGGGGATGGTTCTTGAGGCTAGTCCGAATACACGTGGTTGCGCCTGGTAGGGAGGTTGGCGTCATATCTGATAGGCATCAGGGCATACTTAATGACGTGCGAAAGCAGATAGAGGGGTATGCACCTTTGCACCATCATTGGTGTACTTGGCACCTTGCCGAGAATCTACTCTGGAAGGATGGTGTCAAGGGTAACTTTGATCTATTCCAGGAGGCTGCTCGATAGCTTGAGGACAAGTACTTTAAGGAAAAGTTGGAGCAGGTCAGAACCACATCAAATGCAGAAGGTAGACAATGACTCACAGGTTTGATGAGGGATTTGGAGAAATGGACGAGAGCTCACGATGCCGGTGGATGGAGGTATGAGTTTCAGTGCAGCAACATGGTAGAGTTATTCAATGAGTTGCTATTGGGGATACGTGGTATGCTCCGTGAATGCAATCGTTCAATTCACCTTCTATAAGCTTGTTGCCTGGTTCAACGATAGACATGCCCATGCATTGTAGTTGTGGAGTGATGGAGAGATATGAGCTCCAAAACCAAAGGCACACCTAGAGAAGGCAAGAGAAAGGGCTGGCACACATAAGGTTACATGCTTTGACCACGCC
This sequence comes from Miscanthus floridulus, assembly GCF_019320115.1. NCBI lineage: Eukaryota > Viridiplantae > Streptophyta > Magnoliopsida > Poales > Poaceae > Miscanthus > Miscanthus floridulus. The sequence continues at coordinate 14,284,014 of NC_089596.1, forward strand.
ACATGGACTTATCAGGTCGAGCATAGGGGCGGTATAATGTCCGACGGTGAGATTCGAGAGTCGAGGATACATGTGGTTGTCCTCCAAGATTTCAAGTGCACTTGTGGTAAACCAAGGCAGTACCACTTTCTATGTTCTCATTTGGTGGCAGCAGCTAGGCATCGCAACTATAATATCGAGAGGAGGATACCTCATGAGTTCAGTATCGACACGCTTGTGCACACATGGAGCCCCCGCTTCGTGCCTTTCCGGGACCCTAGAGAGTGGCCTCCATATGATGGGCCGAAGTACATTGCGGATCCAGCTTACCATTGGAACAAGCATGGATCAAGGCAGAGGACGAGGCACAGGATGGTTATGGATCAGATACCCAGAAGAACGAGGTGTGGGAGAGGAACTCCATTTGTTACTGACCCCGAGCAGTACGAGTGCGGCAAATGCGGTAGACTTGGCCACAATTCACGAAGTTGCCATTGGCAGATTAGTGAGGTGCGACTATTGGTTCATTTTATTATTTTATATTTGTCATCTTCATTTAATTAATTATGCATGTCTCTTTTTATACTTGTATTTGTGTCAATTACTTATATATTTCTAAGTTCATGTTTCATTGTATATTGAAATTCGAATTCATTCACTTTTTTTGTAGGATGGAGCAATTCCACCTGCTCGACCCGACGTACGAGGTGACCCACCAAGGACGTCTCATAGCGCTGGGGCAGGTAATAATCTATAAGTTTTGTTCAAAATTTGGTGAGCATACATGTGTTCGTGAAGTAACAGGAGACTGTTTTATTCGATGCAGAACCTTCCGCTCCTTCGTCCTAGAACCCACAGTGGGTTCTTGGACATGCGGTACGATGACAGGTACACTCCTTTCCTACAAAGAGCTGGCCTGGATGTCATCTCTTTTTAGGTTCGTCGTGGGTTGCCCAAGTTCAACTCAGCGGCCATAACTGCGTTGGTTGACAGGTATTAAATTGAAGCATTGCCTCCATTCATGGCCATTTGTTCATGCGATTGACTTTTTGACAATTAATATTGCTTTGTCTTAAATATAGGTGGCGGTCGGAGACTCACAGCTTCCACCTACCTTTCGGGGAGATGACAGTCATGCTCCAGGACTGTCAGAAGATGCTAGGCCTAAGGATTCATGGCAACCCAGTCACCGGGCAGTGCAGGTCAGAGGGCTGGAGTACACGAGTGGAGGCCTTCCTTGGGCGTGAGCTTGGCGACCAAGTGGCTCGCACTTTTGGAGTTCCCATCTCCTGGCTACAGGAAGAGTTCGCACAGTGCCCTGAGGAGGCAGATGAGGAGACAGTTGGGTACTACTGCAGGGCGTGGATCCTACACCTGTTTGCCTATGTTCTCTTCCCTGACACCATGGGTGACAGTGCGTCCTAGATGTGGATCCACTGCCTTGGTGACTAGGACCAGGCGGGTCACTACAGCTGGGGCTCTATAGTCTTGTGTTTTCTATACTGGCAGCTATGTGAGGGGTGTCGTCGGTCTTCGTCCAACCCATCACTTGGTGGATGCGTGTACCTGTTATAGCTGTTGATGTGGGCTCGTCTTCCAGTTGGCCGTCCTGAGGTTCTGGCTCATCGTGAGTGGATCCAAGGTCAGCCTCCAAGATGGCAGCCGACATGGGCATACCTTTGGGACCAAGCTAGGGTTCCGTACGCGAGGTTAGACCGGGCGTACATTGAGTTCATCAATGAGCTAGACACGCTGATGGCGTCTAGTGTAAGTAAATTTTATTTCCCATGCTGGTTTGAAAAGGATTAGTATACCATCTAACATCTTGTTTGCACATGTTACAGGTGTAGTGGGAGCCGTACAGTGGAGAGGACGCACTTCCTTTTCAGCTGACCAACGTTTGTGGGGCTGACGACGACTTCTATAGGATGAGGTGCCCTCTAATCTGCTTCTATGCTGTTGAGTTCCACCTGCCAGATAGGGTTGCACGCCAATTTAGAGTGAGACATCTTTGGCCTACGGCTCTGTTCTCAACTGGCGTTGACTTACACAAGTAAGTGTTTTGATATTTAAAATGTCTCATGATGATGGTCCATTTCTATTAATATGGTGGCATGTACATAGATTCAAGTAATGATGACATACGTGCAGGTTAGATCGTTAGAGGAACAAGAAGATTTTTGACTGGGAGAGGCACCACCAGTCCTTCATTGAGGAATGGGAGGAGATGCACGGCAATGTGGATGACAACAACGAGCCGCACATGAACCATGAGTTCAGGCGGTACCAAGCTTGGTACCAGCATGCGACACGTTGCAGGCTGAGGGTACAGTGGACCAAAGCTGACTACGCCGACATCAAGTCCTCCGATGATGAAGACATGGCGTACGACTAGTCGACTCGTGCAGGAAGGTAGGTGGAGGCAGGACCGATCTTGGACAGAGTGGTAAGCCAATTGCCTTATTTTTGTACGTTAAGTTGCATAACAATACATTAGGCATTCTTGGACCGACATTAGGAGTTATCTATTGTAGTTAGTGCCACCTTCGAGCTATATCACCCTTATAATATGTTAGATTCTTGTACAAAAGAAAACAGAACCTATTGCTATATGTTCAGAAGTATTATTACTGAGAACTTTGTTGCAGGGCAATACACTCAAATGCTCAGTTGAAGAGATCGAGTGCGTTCGGTCGAGAGTCAATGATGACTACATACTTGGCTTTCTGGACGTAAGATTAAAAATATTCTTTCAAACATATCATTAATACGTTAGATTCTTTCAGTTAACATAGTTTTGTACAACAGAGGTTGTCATGTTGTCTACGCCGTGTGGCTGGTCGTTGTGGTTGCAGGACAGACATGACGCAAGACGTGTATGTTCCTTCCACAGGCAGAGGAGGTTTGCGTTCCTCTAGTCAAGCAGCTACAGGGGATGGGGATGAGGATGAGGAAGACGACGACGACAATGATGTGGACAAGAGGCACGAGGAGCTTGGCCCCTCTCAGCTCCATGACGCTCCCTCGACTCATCCTACACCGCCTCTAGGCACTAGGCGACGCCGTTCGCATGACCCTTACACTCCAGGTACGAGCGCTCTCGGTCACAAGGGTAAGGGCAAGAGTAGGAGGCAGTGAGGGATATGGTAGTTGTTAGTATGCACTATTATGGATTTTGTATTTACTTTTCTATAACTATTTGGGACTGTATGGACATTGTGGACTATTTGGACTATGCAGGACATATTATGTTGGTTGTGATGTTCGTTGTGGTTGCATTTTGCTCCTTGGATTATTAAATATTTGGAATATTAAATGATGTCTCTGTTTGTAACTGTGGATGCTCCTAAAACAAGGGAAACTCTTGAGAATTTTTTTCATGAAACAATAATCATACTACACTGCTAAAAGGCACAAATGTAGTACACAGATTAACTATAAATTTATTAGAAAGTGTATAATCCAAACGTATCATACATACGCTTTGTAGATGAATGTAGGGTTACCAAGCAATAGTGAATGATTCTATGCTTTTCAGATAATAAAAATAGACTTTTCAGATACAGGAACAGCAGCGATTTATCACATCACTAACATAGTACTAGCATGCAAGGAAGCACAACTCCACTCTATCTCCACCATTCGTCTTATGACTGTTTGATCCAAGGGCTTAGGTGAAGAGGCACATGGATCGCTGAAATGGCACACTGAGAGGCCTCCATTCCTCCTCTCAACCTATAAATAACCACTCACTCCCTCTCATTCACACACACAACAAGGAAGAAGAACACTCCTTAGCATTTTCTTTCGTTGTAGTACCAATGTATGGAGGGTCATCTAGAGGGAGAGGAAAGGGGAAGGGAACTACCTGGGGGTGGGAGGGTCCTCTTGGTCCCGATTTCTTTGAGGAAGCTCTTTATGAGAGGTTCTCAGTTGAGAGCAAAAGTGATTTCACCAAAGAGGCACCACTAAGAGGATACGATGAAAGGAAAGAAGAGTGGCCAAAATACATGCATGGTGAGGACTGCCTAGTGCAGATGTTCACTGAGGGAATATATGGAGGTCATCGTTTCTTCAAATGCTCGTGAGCATGGGTAATTGCTATTACTATTTATTTCTTCAATATGTTTCTCTTGTATATAACTTACACGACATACTTATTGTAGTCTTCCTTGGCTGAAGAAAACTATGGGTTTAGTAGGTGGGTCGATCCTTGACCTATTTATCCGCATGCGGAGTACATCTACTACCTACAGGACCGTATCTTTGATCTAGAAAGGGAAGTTAGCAGCGGTTACAAGGACGACGGACAGGACGACAACAACAATGGTGCCGATTCATAGGAGGCACTCTGCAATGATCCATATTGCACCTGCCCTAACCACAACAACAAGGGGCCTCCCCCGTCACCCCCGCCGCCACCACCACCAACAACGGGAGGCTACTATGGAGAAGGTGCAACATAATTTGCTATGTGGCCACACTACTAGGATGACTTTATCTTTTTCACATACCACATCTATGTGTTTGTTGTTTGGTTTAATTATCTAAGGCATGTTAGGTTTAGTCGAAGGAAACTCTGTACCCAGGTTCGGTACATGTAGTCACATGCCATTTCATGTGTTTCGTGTGTTGATTTATATAACATCGTATGTTGTTAGTTTTTTTGCAGCAAGTGTTCACATTTTAATACGTCTATATCATTACGCGGAATATTAAGACCATAAATAATGAAAACAACCACATAATGAAAAGTTCAATACTATGCCACATTACACAACATATTAATACTAGAAGTACATGCCGACAGTAGACATAGGGGCAAATGCACTTCCAAATCCTCAGTCTGAAACGTACTGAGTAAGCAACTCATCACCCGAGTACTAGTCCTCTACCACAACCCTGTTGTTGTGGCTAGGCTCACCTGCATTGCTCTGACCTACCTGTCGCCTGTAGTAAGCGGCCTCTGCTTCATCTGTGGCCGCTGCGGCCTGAGTGAAGAACGCGTCGCCATCCTCCTCCGCCTATAAGCCCGCCTCTGCTAGAGCAATGAGCTTGCTCAGTCTGCTAGTGTCGTCCTTAGCCTCCTTCGCCTGCATGCCCGCCTCTGCTAGAGTGATGAGCTCGCTCGGTCTGCCAGTGTCGTCCTCAGCCTCCTGCGCCTGCATGCCCACCTCTGCTAGAGCAATGAGCTCACTCAGTCTGCCAGTGTCGTCCTCATCCTCGTCCCCCTCATCAGACAACACAATCGGTGATTGAACGGTGCGACCAGCTCACGATCTATGCTCATCTAACTTCTTCTCCTCATACCTTGCATGAGCCACCTCTACGGCATGTTCCTCGCTGCAACCAATCCCTTCATGTATAAAATGCAATCAGTTAGCAACACGATTATATTACATTTAAAATCAGGCAACAAAAAAAAAGCTTTCAAGCACTCACTGGCACATAATGTAGTAACATGCTCGTTCAAGACCTGCATCTGTACTCTTGTCTCCTCCCTTGCCTCATTCCTTGCCCTCTCCTCCTCTAACGTCATCTGCCTCTCCAATCCCCATTTATTAAGCCCAACATCGATCGGGTTACAAATACCGCGTTATCTAGCAAACTCACGCATCTTTTCTTTGTGATGTTTAACGAATAGGTTGACGTAGTCAGGTCCATATCTTCTCTTCCATGCAATTAGTTGCCTCTTCTTTAGTTCATCCAAGAACTTAGCTTGACCATCATAACATTCCCACCTGCATTTCCTAGTGCTCTGTTCAAAAGAAATATTATATCATATATGTCTTAGCAAAAGAAATAAAATACGATTTCATGTTTACCACAAAAATAATGAACCTCATCATACTCAATCATATGGCTGCAATAATGGCCTATTCCAAGCTCCGAAGGGACTAGGCCATAGTTGGGTTTAACACCACATTCGCACATGACAGGAGATGCTTTGTAGATTACCCTTTCTTTCTTCTTTTCCTTAACCCTCCGCAGTTCTTCCGGCCATTGGTTCTTAGGACCATACAACCATTCCTTGAAACGACACTTCTCCATTGAAAACACCTAAATAATGAGACATTAGTACATGAACACATATAGCTCAATATTTGAACGCATACACTTTGCACTTACTTCATGCTTGTTTGGACACACAAACTCCAACGTATTCTCAGGGTTTATCACAGCTCGATCTCTGCAATCACACAGAGGAGGTTCCTCGAGTCGTCTAACTACGGCTAGGAGCTTCTCCTTAGCTATCATTGGTGGAGGGTTAGGGGGGGTGGAACCCACTGCTTGAAGTGCTCACGTGGATGTCTCCCTCTAAACCAATCGTCGAAAAGGAGGTACCTAGGATCAAACTTGTCTGCACCGTCGATCCACTAAAAGAAAAAGCACCTCTCATGGTCCTACACAATGAGATTCCAACAAAATATTAGTAGCATACTTACACAAGTAAAAAAAGGATAGTGGAAACAATTTCTTACATTAAAATGACTGCATGTGTAGAAGCAACGCGCCGCTGTGTCTTGATGTTTCGATTGAAAAACATGGGCCGGGAAACCACAGTCACAGTTAGGGACAGGGAGGTCAGGAGGGACAGGGGCATCTTTGCTAGACGCGTCGGGGTATAATTCTCGAGGACAACCCCGTTTTTTCCAGGACTTCTCCCAAAACATTTCTTGCATCTAATAAAACGGATGTAATTTAACAAACATAAATTAAAACATCACAAATAAATGTCAATGAGAACCATAACTACAATACAACCAATTTCGTTCTAAGAACCGAAAGTAGTTAACATTAAACCCTAAACCTAGGGTTTCCTATTTGATGGACAACAATGAACCAATAACATAACTATATGCGCCTAGGTTTGCTAGCTTTTTCCACGCCTTGGCATCATTCTACGGTTGTATAATACATATATTGAGGGATAGAATGAAACCCTAAGTGATGACGATTATTACGTTCAAAAATCCGACTAATATATACCGAATCGATGCGAAAAAACTAGGAGGGGAGAGAGGATACCTTGCTCTCGAAGATCTATGGATCAAATCAAGATTTTCAAGGTCCAATATGCCGATTCATGAAGTGGGGAGAGAAAAAACCCAAGAGGGAGGAGAAAGAAGAGGAAGAACACTCGGGCAGGAAGATTGGGCCAGGGTTAAATGGCAGGGAGCTCAGCGCCAGTCACTCTGGCGCCGAGCTCCCTGCCATGTCATCCACCGAGCCCAGGACCTCGGCGCCAGGGACGCTGGCGCCGAGACGTGTTAGCTCGGCGTCAGCATCAATGGCGCCGAGCTAAGGGTCCATTTTCTGAATTCTTTCCGCCAGGGGTCTATTTGTGAGAAACTTTCAAAAAAAGGCTAAATTGTAAAAAATTCGGCCAACCAAGCTACCACTACCAGTCGGTTGTCATCAAAAAGAAAACGGAGTGGCTAGCGCCCAGTAAAACACTTACAACTTGTAAAAGGAAACCACTTCCTACAACATTAAAAACATATTGTTGCAATAAATATACGTGTTAAACATATGCAACATCTAGATAAAGCCGATTGCAACATACATATAGAAACATATGAAATATTCTGAACAAACTCTTGCAACATGCCTCTGAAACACTTGCAACATGCAAAATGTGAAACGTCCACCGATCTACTTTCGCAACATCAAGATGAAACAATTGCAACATACATTGGAAATGCTTGAAACACTCGAAACATATTTATGCAACATTGCGGAGGGAAAGGCCGGGCCGGTCGATTCCAGCCGACGGGGTGGGAGCTGGCAGTGAGCCGCGGCGCGTGAACACCACCAGCACCTGCCGCGCTCGTGGGTGCCCTTGGCTCAGCTAGAGAAGACCTGAGGCGCCACAGCATGTGCACTTTAGTGGTTATGGCGGGGTCAGCGGCTCGTGCGACGGTGATGGCGGACAGTTGAATGCCGAGGGGCGAGCGGTACAGGTGACTGGGACGGGCGCATGGTGCGTCCGATGATAGGGTGCAGGTGGTGGTGGGGGGGAGGGCACGGCACGACAGCCGATGAGCACACGGTGGGAGAAGGGGCGTGGACTGATGTGCGGCCATGCTGCAACGGACATTGGGTGGATAAGCAGATGAGTGTCTGGGGATTTTTTTGGTTTCTGAGAGAGATGTGCCCGCTTCTACGGAGATGCATCCGGACGAGAGTCATGGGTCAGATGCCTGAGGCATATCATTATTGAAAAGAAAAAAACCTGTCACTGATGCTTAACTATAGCACACACGGTCGACATGGGGAGAAAGCGTGCGCCGCCGCCATGCTGGTTTTCCTTGGCCTCACGGCGACAGAGAGAGAAGAGAAGCAGGAGCGCCGCGCACATGCGGCATCGTGGGAGCCATCACCGGCAGCACCACCGATATCACGGCACGGTCTACTGGTCGAGAACGTGGCGTCCACGACGGTGCCGGTGCGCCCTAGCGACGGCGATGACGACCACCTACGGCTACGACATCGACCGCCAGGCTCCGATCGAGTTCATCATAGACCGTACCGGGTCCACCGCGGCATGCTCGCCGGCGCTCAGCCGGAGCCAGTGGGCCCACGGCCTGCTGCACTGATGATACCGTGGCCACCGGCGGAGCCACGTTATGGCCATAGAGGGCTCCGGCCTCCCTTGCCACGCAAAAAAGAAATGAAGATCTATGCTGCTGTGCAGCGTATCTGTGTTGTTGTGTAAATCTAGATGGCTAGGCTAGCTAATTCAGCCCACAAGGCATAGGCGATGGGCCACCGGCCACATGCAAGCCAGTCCATTATGCACGTAGGAGCCACATGACCGGTGGCACCTAGGACTTGGCATTGCTCAACATGCAAAGCAAAGGGGAAGAAAATAATCCATATCCATCGAGTGGCCAAGACGGCCGGTGGAGGCTCACAGACGACGATAAGGCGACGAGCCGGAAGCCAGAGGCCGGAGCTGTCGATGCCTCGCGGCGGCCTTCCCAGTTGACTCGCCGACTCATCATGGCCCCCGACCGGTGGGCGGCGGCGCCCCCACGCCCACGCTCGTTCGGCTCTGTTTCATAGACCATGTAGTTTAGAACCAAAACTTATTTCTATGGAACTTTCCTATGTATTGTCTCGGATTTGACAAATGGCCCCCCTATATTAGGCTTCATGCTCCGCCACTGACCGTGGCCCAAGCCACCGTACGGGCCGTGCAAGTGCAAGTGGGATCGTCGTTTGGTTGGTTGGTTTGGACGTTGCCGGCTCCCATACATGGCGTGCGTGGTTTGGTACGCCGACTAGAGATGGAGTGTAGCTACGCTACTGCCGACTCCCTGTAGCTACCACATGCATGGCCGGTGACATTGACAGGCTAATCTGTCCGCTTCAAATTTTATTAGTACGTTCTAGTTTTATTCCAAGTAAAAAATTTAGTGTTGACAAAATTATTAGAAAATATATACCAAACACCTCAAAGTTCAAATATGGTTCACCGAAATATTCTATATATATTCTGTATGTAGAGAATCTAAAGAAACTTATTTAATGTTATAAATGCTGGTGTATTTTTGTATAATAAGTTACGAGTTAAAAAATCTACATAGACAAGCTACAGTAAAATATAATTTAGAACGGTAGAAGTATATCAGCTGCTTCATGAACTTGAGTCGTCTCTGGAATTGAAGTTGGAGCGAGTCACGTGACGGCACGAAGCTACACTACTGGAAAAAGTTGTTTGACTCACAAGTCATGGCTGAAAGTACTGTTGGCTGGTTTGGTATGAGAAAAAAATATTATTCGTTGGCTGATAAATCAGGCTTATAAGTCAAATACGACCAAACGAACAGGCAGATGATTATTCAATCTGCCCGATGCACGTGGATTCAGTCAGTTATGTTTTTACTTGTGTGCCTATATCGATTAAAAGGATCTTATCTTATAGTATTAGGCTAGTTTCAGTGAAAAGGTTCATGACATTGTTTTCAATAATGTAATAACATATAGAATGAAATAAAACATAAATGAAACACTCATTTTTAATAGAAAAATCCATTCTATGGTTTCATAGATATTTAAACTAGAAGAAAGCCCTATGCGTTGCTGCAGGAATAACTGATGAAATTATACTACTTATATTTACTAATATGATTAAATAAATATCATAATACATGTTAGTGGATGATTTTTAGCATTCTAATGTGGACAACTAAATATATGTTACTAAATGATGTAGTTTGCTAATGTGAATAGATTGAGTGAAGACATAATGGCATGTGTTAGTTGGATGTGTTAGTGAATGCTGATTTGGACACTTTGCACGGCGAAATAGTTGAATGTGCTAGTGGAATGTTCTAGTGGATGCTGATAAATTGCTAGTGGGATTTGTTTTTATAAGAGATATAAATTTGTGACTCATAGAGGGTTGGTAAATCATGCCAAGAGAGTTACTTCTTCTTTAGTCTTAAAAATGTTGTCATGTCAAATGTCCATATGACGATCTATTAAATGCACATGAAATTCAAATGAAACTCCTATCGAGACTTACCTTACTAATTAGAGCCTCTAAAGGAGTTTCCATGTTAATTTTTAAATGAGACACACGAGAGAAAAAGATTAAATCAAAAAATTCACATAATAATTAGAAACATTTGTCTTTAATTGGGTAGACTCGGATCCTCATCTCTAATAGTAGTCCTAAGATCTATCACGTTTTATAAAAAAAGTCACTCACCTTTCCTATTATAAATATATATAAAATAATCTCAAAATTTGTACCTAAATTACCCACCCGCCTATCATTGTGAAAGATAATTAAAATAGTCCCTCAAATTTGTATTGAAATTACCCAAAGCTTATTGAAAACAACACTCAAAATTACCCCCAATGACCATTATGAAACATAATGCAATAAGAAAAAATCTACATAACTTCCCAACTATTTAGGGTAGACTACTTCACCCCAAAAGATAAAATCGGATTTTCTACCCTCTGAACTTTATAAAACCAGTCAAATAACCCCTGAGCGGTTTGGGACGGTGGTTTTGCTACGATGGTTTTATCTTTTTCTTTTTTATTTATTTTCGCTAAATCATTGAAAAATCATAGTAAATCGTAGAAAAATTATAAAATGGAAAATCTAATTATGTTGGACTAAACATGAGTAGATCTACACAGTGAACATATAATATGATATGCTTTAGTATAAAGTTTTTGCCGTAGCTTTAGATCTATGATTTTCTATAATTAATTAGAATAATTCATAGCTGCAGCTTTTATGATCCAATTGTGATGAAAATTTTATGGTGGGCTACTTATTGTATGCTTGAACTATAGTAAAAATTTCATACTCATTGGATCTTGTATACCTTAGTTATAGATAAAACATAGATTTAACAAGCATAAACCTAAATAAATCTATAACTAAATTATACATGATCCAATGAGTATGAAATTTTTACTATAGTTTAAGCATACAATAAGTAGCCCACCATAAAATTTTCACCACAATTGGACCATAGAAGCTGCAGCTATGAATTATTTCAATTAATTACAGAAAAACATATATCTAAAGCTATAGCAAAAATTTTATTCTAAAGCATGTCATATTATATGTTCACTATGTAAATCTACTCATGTGGAGTCCAACATAATTGGATTTTCCATTTTATGATTTTTCTGTGATTTACTATGATTTTTCAAAGATTCAGCAGAAATAAATTAAAAAAAGACAAAATCACTGTCACGGTAGCAAAACCACCGTCCCAGACCATTTAGGGGGGGGGGGGGGTTATTTGACTGGTTTTAGAAAGTTGAGGGGGTAGAAAATCCAGTTTTATAGTTTGGGAGTAAAGTAGTCTACCCTGGATAGGTGGGGGATTATGTAGACTTTTTCCTAATGCAATATAACTCCTAGTTTGCATATAAAAGAAACCACATACATCATTATGAAATATAATATAAAGTACCACCTTTAATTTATATCTCAATTATTCATTCTAAAAGATAAAATTGAATATAACTCAAAATTGGCATATAAGTACTAACCTAAGAAATTACAATAAAGTATATTATATATATTCCTAAATGACACACTTCTATCACTAAACTAAAACTAAGAATGTTGTTATGTGACACCATGTAGACCAACATGCATACATTAGGATAAATATTTATTTTAATATTTTATTGTGTGAAAAAATATTCCCTTAACAAACCACATCTCAGTTGTTTAAAACCCACTCGATTCTGCGAGCACCACAACATTCGGAGCATCGATGGCTCATCGTTGCATCGACATCTGTCTCTGCACATTTTGCAAAAAAGCCCTCAAAGTTTGTAGGAACTAACCCGTAGTCTAAAGTCAACCCAATCCGCGGTTCGCTCCCGCACGCGCACGGGCAATTTAGGTGGCACCGAAAACCCTAGCCGCCGCGATCTCTCCTCTCTGCCTCACCGCCATCATCGCTTCCCTCCTCATCTCTCCGCCTCGCCGTGTTGGAGGAGCGTACCCGGATCTATAGGGAGGTGGCGTTCGGCCATGGTGACGTCGTGGCGGGTCGCGTTCATGGTGGAGCGGTAGTGCCCGCATGCTCAGAGCCTAGAGGCCGCGGTTCTCGGCTTCTTGCGTGCTCAGAGCAGGCGGCGAGAACACGAGGGTATGGCTCAGCAACAGCTCCACATCCTCTCCAAGATCTGTTCACTAAAGTTGAGCTTTCTCTTCTCTCTCTCAGATATGACCTGGATGGCCTCACGGCGCCTCGGCAATGGCGGCCAGCGGCAGCCCGGAAGGCCAGCATCCTCCACCTCCAACTTAAGCACACATGCCTTAGTAGCTCCAAGGCGTCTGCACCCCGTCCCGTCCCCCACGGCGTCCTGCAACCCCGGGCCATCGACGCCCCGTCCCTCTCCATTCCCCATTCCGCGCCGTTTCTTCAGCATTTAGGAACTGCATAAACGTAGTATGTTCTTCTTTTTTATTCCTTACATGTTGATTTTTTTTCTGTGATATAGATGATATGACTTCACTGAAATTACAATGTTTGACAAACAAAAGATACAATCCTATATTCAAGTGTTTTTTGCATTCAAAACATGCATGCTGCTAAGTGCTAATCACTACTACAGAAATGAGCTTTAGTACCGGTTGGGAACTAGCTCTACTCCCGGTTTCCCAACTGGGACTAGCAATCCGGGGCTAAAGGTGCTGTTCTTTAGTCCTGGTTTGCCACAACCGGGACTAAAGATCCTCCCAACTTTAAAAAAAATAATGCCTCCCACCGCTGCGCCCTGTGAGATTCGAATCCAAGACTTCATGCACTGCCTCGCGCGTAGCTTATCACCCCACCTACACAACACATCTAACAATGGATGGGATGCTTTCCTTTTGAACTAACCCATCAGAGGACCTTTAGTCCCGGTTGGTGTTACCAACCGGGACTAAAGGGTCCTTTAGTCCGGGTTGGTGTTATCAACCGGGACTAAAGGGTCTACCTTTAGTCTGGGTTGGTATTACCAACCAGGACTAAAGGTTGGAGGACTTTTAGTCCCGGTTTAGCCATTGGGCAGGGACCTTTAGTCTCGGTTGGAGACACCAACTGGGACTAAAGGCCTTCTAGTCCCAGGGGCAAAAAATGCCGAGGCTAATGCCAAATTGAGACATCGTTCTAAAGTCTGTTCTCTAATAGTGAATACATGTTCCCTTATGTATTGTTGTCATGCATACTGTTGGCCCACAGGATCACTGGCTCAGGCGAGTGAACCACTCAGCTGATCTTGCCGAGCACCCGCTAGTGTTGCTGAGCACCCACTAGCTATGCCGACCACGTGTAGGCGTTGTCCGTGCCACGCACTATGACCAGAGCTAGAAGAAGAAGGGAGAACAGAGCAAGCACGCACAATACAAGACACCAGCGTTGGCCGAAGCCTTGTCTGTGTGATGGCAAATCTGAACTCTCTTTACTGAGTTGCCGTGGTAGTCTATTTATACAACTCTATCTATCTAGTTCTAGTACAGCCCACATGCTGTAACAGTAACTAGATAACATACAGGGTTGACTCTGTGCCGACCACTGCATGGCTATAGTGCTGTAGGTGAGCCGTGCGGCGCCTGCACCTGCAGTGGCTATAGTATCACAGCAGGGGGCCTTTTCGGCGCCTACTTCCCTTGCTGTGTTCATACAAGGTAATAGTAGATTAGCTAACAATCTTCCCCTAATCTTACTGCTAACCCTTGTACCCCCTCCATACCGATCATCTCCTTCAGCTCCGTGAGTCGAAGTCTTCCGAGCGACTTAGTGAGGACGTTCATGAGTTGCCGACCAGTTTCGATGACCTTGATGACGATCTACCCTCCATCAACACATTCCTTGAGGAAGTGGAACTTCACGTCGATGTGTTTACTCCAGTCGTGCAGAACTGGATTCTTCACGAGGGTGATGGCGGGCAGGTTGTCCACCATCATAGTTGGTGGGTGAGCTTCCACACTGGTCAGCTCGCCCAGCAGCCGGCATAGCCACATAACTTGGCACACCGCTGTGGCTGCCGCTACGTACTCTACCTCGCACGTAGATAGCGCCACCACCTTCTGTTTCAGCGACAGCCATGAAATTGGAGCTGACCCGAGGAAGACAAGCACGCTAGAGGTGCTCCGTCGTCCATTGATGTCCCCCGCCATGTCTGCATCGCTGAACACCGTGAGCTGCAGCCTACTCCCGCCGGTCTTTGGGAAGATGATCCCATGATTCACCGTCCCCTTGACATAGCGTAGTAGCCGCTTCATCGCAGCCCAATGATCCTCTCTGGGATCCTCCATGAAGCGACTGACGTAGCCCATGGCGAACGCAATGTCCAACCTCATGTGGACTAGGCAGCGCAGACCACCAATGATGCTTTGGTAGAGTGTTGCATCCACCTTCGCCACGGTACTGGCCTTCGTCAGCTTCAGCCACTCCTCCATCGGAGTCACGCATGGCTTGCACTCCACCATGTCGCTCCTCTCTAACAGCTTGGAGGCATATGCGCTCTGACTGAGCGTGAGTTCCTCCTTCCCCTGTCTCACCTCAATGCCGAGGTAGTAGGAGAGTGCGCCGAGATCGCTCATTCAAAAACAAGCCGCCATCTCGCACTTGAAGCTGTTGATGTCCTCCGTGCGCGCGCCGGTGACGATTAAGTCATCCACATACACGCCGACCATGAGCTCTTTCTTCCCCCGTCGTTGCGTGTAGAGTACGTGCTCGGTTGTGCACCTTTGAAACCCAAGCTCGCCCAGCGTGGCGTCAAGCTTGGCGTTCCATGCTCACCGTAGCCCGTAGAGCGCCTTGCGTAGTCGGAGCACCCTGTGCTCCTCTCCCTTGATGGCGAACCCTAGAGGTTGCCTGACGAAGATTGTTTCCGCCAGCTCACCATTGAGGAAGGCCAATTTAACGTCCAAATGATGGACACACCAGTCCTTTGCTGCTGCCAAGGCTAGTAGCAAACAAACCGACTCCATACGCGCTACTGGTGCAAAGACCTCCTCGAAGTCGATGCCCTCACACTGAACAAAGCCTTGGGTGATGAGGTGCGCCTTGTGCTTGACAATGGCGCCGAGCTCATCCCTTTTGACCTTGTACACCCACTTTAGGCTGATCGGATGGCATCCTGGAGGTGGATCGACGAGCTGCCAAGTCTCGTTTTCTTCGATCGCCTTCATCTCCTCCAGCATCGCCCGTCGCTAGTTTCCATCATGCTCGGCTAGCGCGAACATGGGTGGTTCCTCTACGCTGATGAGTAGCAGCTCTACGTCGTTGAGCAGCCTGCCCGCCAGACCTGAGGGACCTGTGCCACCGACGATATCATCCAACCTACGGAACCGCACCTCCTCACCTTCGTGGTAAGCGTCCACGAACTCAGTGATGTCACTTGGAGGTGAGGCGAACTCGATCGGCATCGATGGAGCTCCCTGTACTGCCAAAGTGCCCGGCATAGCACCTGAAGTGCTCGGCACTACTTCTGGACAGCTCGTCATAACTCCTGCAGCGTTCGGCCACATTGTAGGAGTGTCCAGCCTTAGTCTTGGAGTGGTCAGCACCACTACAAGATGTCTTGGCTCTACCATGGGAGTGCTCGGCACCCATCCTGGAGTGGTCGCCACCACAATAGAACCTCTTGGCACCACTCCTGCGCGTGCTCGGCATCCCTCCAGAAGTGCACGACACTCCTCTCGGAGTGCTCGGCCCTCCTCCTGGAGTGCTCGGCACCTGTTCCACAGCGTCTCCACCACCGTGGATGACCAAGTGCTCGATGACAAAGGTGTTGGTGAAGCCGCCAGCTTCCCCCATGCTCGGACTGCTCCAGTCCCAAGCCGCCTCCTCATCGAACACAACGTCGTGCGAGACAAGAACTTTGTCTCCACGTGGGTTGTAGAGCCGGTACGCCTTGGTACCCTCCGCATAGCCCAGGAACACCATCGGTGTGCTCCTGTCCTCCAGCTTGGTGAGGTTTGGCTTTGTCTTTCTGACGTGGTTGATGCAACCGAATGTCCAGAGGAATGACACATTCGGCTTGCACCCATACCAAGCTTCGAATGGCGTCTTGCCCGTCAGGGCCTTGGTCGGAGAGCGGTTGAGGATGAACACCGCCGTGGTCACCGCCTCACCCCAGAACTTTGTCGGCATGCCTTTGGCCTTCATCATGGATCGAGCCATGCCGACCACCGTCTGGCTCCGCCTCTCCACCATGCCATTCTGTTGTGGCGAGTACAGCGTGGTGTGGTGTTGCCCCACACACTAATCCGTGCAGTACGTAGCGAACTCCACCGAAGTGAATTCACCATCATGACCAGTCCTCAGCACGCGGAGCTTCTTGCCGCTCTTGGCCTCCGCACGCGTCTTGAACTTCTTGATCGCCGCCGTCGCTTCATCCTTGCTAGTCAAGAGTTGCAGCCACATGTAGCGACTGCAATCATCCACGAGCAGGAGGAAGTACCGCTGACCACCACATGTAGCAGGCGTGATCGGCCTGTAGAGGTCGCCGTGAATGAGCTCAAGAGCTTCCTCTGCGCGATACTTGGCCGCCTTTGGGAAAGGTAGCCTCCTCTGCTTCCCAGCTAGGCAGCTATCACACAGCTCGCCTCCGTGCTTGATGTGGGGTAGTCCTCAGACCATCTTCTCCAGCCGACCAAGCGTGTCGAAGCTGAGATGTCCGAACCGGGCATGCCACATCCACGGTTCCTTGGAGTGCCTTGCCGCTAGGCACACCGGCTGCTCTACCTTCAGGTCAAGCAGGTACAACCGGTTTAGGGACCTCTTCACCTTGGCAAGAAGTCGCTACTCCCGGTCCTTGATCCTAAGGACTCCGTCATTGATCAGTACCTCACTACCGCACTCATCCAGCTGACCAATGCTGATGATGCTGGAACGCAGCTGCAGGATGTAGTACACATCCGTTAGCGCGCGGTGCTCCCCGTTCTGGCATTTGAAGATGATGGTGTCGCGCCCTTGGATAGCCACCCTTGAGCCAACACTAAACTTCACCGTACCGGTAACATCACCGTTGAGCTCGGAGAAGGATTCCTTAGAGCCCGTCATGTGGTTGCTGGCACCAGAGTCTAGATACCACCGCTGCTCCTGGTCAGCGCCTACACGCCCGAGGTGAACTTGGGCGCATAGTTTGTCGAGGTTGACGGTCTTCAGGGCCCTCCCAGGTCCTTCCACCGTCGTCGCCTCCTCCTTCTTCTCGACCTCGGCGTCGTGCAGTGCACAGAACGTCGCTATCAGGATAGTGGCCTCATCCTCATCATCGGCTCACGCTAGGTGAGCTTCAGCCTTCTTCTCCCGCTTGCGATTTGGGCACTCTCGTGCCCAATGGCACATCTTCTCGCAACGCCGGTAGGTGTTGGGGTCGACCTGCTTCTTCTCCGAAGAAGCCCTATCGCGGTGCTTGCCCTTGCCATCGCGACTGGAGGAGGCTGCCTTCCTAGAGTTCCTCCGAGCAGCCCACTCCTCTTCCGTCAGCAAGAGTTTTCCGCTGTCCTTCGTTGCTGTCGCCTGCTCCAGGCGCTCGTCCACTGCCCACAGACGGCCTATCACATCCTCAATGGTGAGGGTGGACAAGTCTAGCATCGTCTCTATAGAGAGAGCGATCTGGATGTACTTTGCCAGAACGGAGTGAAGGTACTTGGAGACCGCCTCCTCTTCGTCGATGGTGACGCCATGGCTCTTCAGCTTGCTGATGAGCGTCTGCAAGCGGAGGGAGAAGTCCTCCACCATTTCACCATCCTTGAACTTGAGGAGGGTGTACTCCTGCTTCAGAAGCTGGGCCGTCTCCTTCTTTGTGCGGTCGGAACCGACGCGCATCGCCGCAATAGCCTCCCACACCTCCTTAGCCGAGTTCTTCGCCCCCAACGACTCCCTGTACTCCGCTGGTACAGCAGCGAGGATAGCCTCCAACGCTGACATGTCATCCTCCTCATTGTTGGTGCCCTTGTCAACAGCATTCTAGAGCCGTCGGGCTCTGAGCTTGACCTTCATGGTCACCGACCACTCTCCATAGTTGGTGCGAGTCAGCGTCGGCCAACAGGTGCCGCTGACCTCCCGCACCGTGCGAACAACGACCTCCTCTCGTGGCTGGGCAGCCACAGCAGTGCCACTGCTGTCGCCCAACTCCGAACTGCCCGTCATCGCCATCGGTTAGAATGGCGACGGCACTCGACAATGCTTCGATACCACTTGTTGGCCCACAGGATCACCGGCTCAGGTGAGTGAACCACTCAGCCGATCTTGCCGAGCACCCGCTAGTATTGCCGAACACCCACTAGCCGTGCCGACCACGAGTAGGCGTTGTCCGTGCCACACACTACGACCAGAGCTAGAAGAAGGGAGAACAGAGCAAGCACGCACAATACAAGACACCAGCGTTGGCCGAAGCCCTGTCTGTGTGATGGCAAATCTGAACTCTCTTTACTGAGTTGCCGTGGTAGTCTATTTATACAACTCTATCTATCTAGTTCTAGTACAGCCCACATGCTGTAACAGTAACTAGATAACATACAGGACTGACTCTGCGCCGGCCACTGCATGGCTACAGTGCTGCAGGTGAGCCGTGCGGGGTCTGCACCTACAGCGGCTACAGTATCACAACAGGGGGCTTTTTCGGCGCCGCCTTCCCTTGCTGTGTTTACACGAGGTAACAATAGATTAGCTAACACATACCTGGTCCAGAGCTGAAATTGGTTCTAGCCATGGATATTAGAATCGAAACCAGCATTGTGTAGCAATAGGATTGGTTGTGCAATTAATAACCTTGAAAATATTGATAAGCTATAAATATTGCAAGAAAAACATTGCCCTTAATTTTGGAAATTCTTCCGATACATTTCCACAATTGGCATATTTTGGAAATTACATTTGTGCTCTACTTCTGATTTGAATCAATTGCTGCACTTCCTGTTTTTAATTTTCAGGATGGTAGAGAAAAAAATGTAGTACATTTGTACTCGAGTTTCACTATAGTAACATGATCAGAAGAGTTTCTATAATCATGCAAATTAGTTTTTCAGAGTTAGTGCTTACCCCATTAATGTTGTTTTCGCATGTTCTACTGTATTCTTGCCCAATGTCATACCTCATTAGTTCAAAATAAATCAATTGCATTCTATCCTTATATGTCTTTATACTATTTTCTTTGATTCTGTGCACTCCTGTTATGACGGGCCTCCACTATGGCCGTAGAAGGCCTGCTCGTGGCTAGGAGACCGCGTCCAGGAAGGCCTCAAGTCTACTTGTCGCAGTCGTATTAGCTATTATTAGAATTATTGAAATTATTAGAATTTATTTTCTAGTATTAGATGAGAAGAGTTATAAATACCTTGTAAGACTATTTTGATAATTAAGCAGAAACAATCTATTGTTTCCGGCTTCCCCTGGGAGCCGGGAGTTCCTAACCCTAGACGATCTACTGTTCACACATGAACAGTAGAGGGTTCTAGGGCGTTGTTACTGTAGCTACGCGAGGGTTCTAGGGCTGCAGCCGCAGCCGCCGCTCCCTCGCTACAGCCACGGCGCCGCCGCGCCGTCTTCCTCGTGCACTTCGACCTCGCCCTCCAACCTCCCACGCATACAACCTACGGTCCCTCTCTAGCAGGGCCAAGGTTCCTAGCAACTCCACTCAGAGCTTGCAGGTTCATAAATTCATGTATTGTGAAGTCTGAAAGCATCTGACTCAGTTACAATCAGAAATGACAGCCCAATCTTCTTTTTGAAAAGCTTTATTTTAGAATACAAGATTCTCAATACTGATGTGCGCCAAATATACGAGGGGATGACATGCCGAATGTAAGTCCCCAATAACTCCAAATATGTTAATTAATCTGATTTGACTGATGATATATGTTCATATATAGCTTCCTTTTTGTTATTTCCTGCCTTCCATCGGTAACTTTATGCCACCTTCAACCAAAGTGTTTGCCTAATGCAAAGGTCTTCAAGATGTCTGATGGTGTTTGTGCTTTAATCTATATTCAATTGTTAAGATAGTCCAAGATGTCTGATGAAGTTAACGACTTGTTCTTTCATTTCTGTGAAAAGAGTCCATCAACCGAGGTGCTTGCTCCAAAACACAAATTAATGTTTCTAATATCAGTTTTATAAAATGCTACAGATGTTTATATTATATGACACTATTATTTTTCAAATATATGTACTTTGAGCTGTAATTTTCCCTATTTCCTAGAACTGAACATTCTGACTTGTGTTTTTTTAGGATTCTTGCACATTGACAGTCAGCAGTACTGTCGAAGGAGAAGAATATGAGGTCGTTCAGGAGCTTGAGCATATTGTGTACACTTAGTAAAACCGTCATTTATGGTAAGACAATTTTTGCAGCTTGCCTTAGTAATTCAGTCTCTAGAGTACCACAAGAAGAGGTCAGCGACACCAACAATAAATTCTAAAATCGTTTCATCTGCGTATTGCATGGTGAGCTTCTGTGTACGTAATATGACAACTTATTAATTCTAGGACTTGTGTGTCACCTACCAAAGAAACAATTGAGGAACTTTTCACATATGGTGCTGCAGAGCCTATAGGTACCTCCTCACTCCACTTTACTTGCCTTGATCGAAC
Organism: Miscanthus floridulus; assembly: GCF_019320115.1. Taxonomy (NCBI): domain Eukaryota; kingdom Viridiplantae; phylum Streptophyta; class Magnoliopsida; order Poales; family Poaceae; genus Miscanthus; species Miscanthus floridulus. Next base: position 14,305,082 of record NC_089596.1, read on the forward strand.
TGTTCAATGATGAGTAATGATATAACATGCATCGAAGTTTTACTCCATTTTACAATCTATAAACATCATACCTCAAGGCTTCCACAAACTAGTTTAAGTAATGTATCTCTGATGACCTTTTTTCTATTTACAGGGTAGTTTGACTGCAAAAAATATTCAGCATCATGGGGCCTTGTCATTTTAATGATCAGCTCTGTGTTTTTCGGAAACCTCATGGCTGCAGATTTCAAATGTGTAGCTTATCATTCTATTGTCTCTGACGTTTTCTAACCTATTCTAATGGCCTCTGCACTTCTGGATTAGCATTCTAGCTATTTTCACCAAGATGTTTTGTAGCTATATAATGAATGACTATCCAACGTGTGGCTCAATTAGGAACTATAAGGGCTAGCTGCAGAGTGCAGTGATCATGCATGTAGTGAATGGTTATGTAATGGATGGCTAAACAGAATCATCACGTGTTGCGGTGGCCATATAAACCGTAATTGTGCTATTGGAATGGGAGAAGTGATTGGTTTCATAATTTTTTGCTACGTATTTGTTAGTGTGATATGCCTAATTTTAGGTGCTGACAACGTGGTTATGATGACAATGACTATAAAAACCAATGTTTCTGGTTAGATCTTAGTGTTGCTACTATTTAAAATTATAAAGAGTTAAATGCACCACAGGCCCCTGAACTTGTAAGCGTGTGTCACATAGGTCCTTGAACTTGGAAAATGCATTTCTGGCCCCCTAAACTTGTTAAGTGGTACACATAGGCCCCCGAACTTTGAAAATGCATTTCTGGCCCCCTAAACTCGTAAGTGGTACACCACATGCCCCTGAACAGTAACTTTTGCTATTTTTCCAAAACTTTTTTAGAAATCCATTTGCAACGCTCCGTATACACAGTCATATATATATATATATATATATATATATATATATATATATATATATATATATATACACACACACACACACACACACACACACACGGTACAGAGCAGCAGGGCATCCATCAGGCGATATGATGCAGCAGAGTGAGGCCGGCCGGGTCGGCGGAGCTGCTGCTGCTGCGTTGGCATGAGTGGTCGGTCACTGGTACGTACAATGCATGCATGCATGTGCTGATGTGTGTGCGGTGTACTATGTGCTACGACGACATATATGTAGGTGTGCGCATGGCGACTTATATGGACATGCATGCATGTGCGTGGCTGACCTGACCCGGTCACCCGGCCGGCCGGCCTCAGCCTGGGTCGCATGCGCCATGCCATGCGCGCACGGCAGCAGCACCAGTTCTCTTCTTCCTCACGCCAACAACACCAGCAGCACCGGCCAGACGCCGGCAGCAGCGGCGGCACAGCCGCGCAGGTCTGTCTGTCTCTCTCTCTCTCCTTGTGTCTCTCCATCCATGGAGGGAGGCAATAGCAGGCAGGGGCAGTCAGGCACAAGAGAGCGAGCGAGTCAGGCGCCGCTGTACCAAGGCATGCACGCCGAGCATGCAGTTACATGTTCAATGCCAAACCTACTGGCTACTGCATTCCTGTCTCACCCTGCTGCATCATATCGCCTGATGGATGCCCTGCTGCTCTGTACCGTATATATATATGACTGTGTATACGGAGCGTTGCAAATGGATTTCTAAAAAAGTTTTGAAAAAATAGCAAAAGTTACTGTTCAGGGGCCTGTGGTGTACCACTTGACAAGTTTAGTGGGTCATAAATGCATTTTCAAAGTTCAGAGGCCTATGTGTACCACTTAACAAGTTTAGGGGGCCAAAATGTATTTTTCAAGTTCAGGGACCTATGTGACACACGCTTACAAGTTCAGGGACCTATGGTGTATTTAACTCAATTATAAAACCATGTCTATGTAACGAGGACAAAAGCTTTTGTTTCCAAATCATTATAGGGCGCCCTGATGTTCTAGTATCAATGATACTTGCAATTTGTTTTGATTATACTAATACTCCACGACAATATCTTTTTATAAGTTTTATTTGAAATAAGTTATTATATTTTGATGGAATCATATGAATACTAATAATTCAATTTTATTCACATTTTTGTTTTTGTAAAACAATATTATTACACATACAAATCTTCAATATAGGAAATTTGACATCTTAAGTGCCATGATACAGTATAGACTAACAATTGTTTATGCTAGGAGCCTAGGACACATAATCAATAGAAACTAAAAATTTGAACAAATGATACAAGCATTAGAGTTTTAAAATAATATGTGTATAAAAAATTACAACAACTAATAAAATCAAAAGTTGGAAACTAAAATATATATTCATGATCAGAAAGGAATACAACAAGAGCTTATACAATTTAATTAAGATTAGGTTTCAGTTAAATATATATCACAATAAAAAAAATGAATTCCTAGGAATTCTAAGTAGAGGTCCTAAGAAAGTCTCTATGTTAGTACTCACCAGATTTGTGAGGAAAAAGGATAACCCATAGAAATTCTCACAAAAATAAGAAAAAATCGGGCCTTAAGTTTGATATATAGCCACTAATCATAACTGATAATAACGGCCATTGGATCTATTCTCTTTACTAAATAATTATGCACCTTGACAGTTATAAAAAAACAACATAAAGGAACTTATAAATTGGTATAGGAATTACCACCTATACCATGTCTGATAGATAATATAAAGTAACCTTAAGTTTGTATCTAATTATCTAGCTACCATTATGATAGATAATCCAGGTAACCCTTTAATTTGCATGTAAATACTAAAAAAATTAAATATCCTCTAAAGTTTACATATGTATTACTAGCATTTGATGTTAGAAAAATGTTTAAATAACCATATATTGTGTGAACACACACATTCTAAAGTACCATGTTCTAATAAAAGTAATATGTTTAGAATTGTTAAAGTAAACATAATGTAGTTCCATCATATAGATTCACTGCACATGCATGCATAAGCAATGAATAATGTATGTGTTAATGTTTAAACAATCATGGCAAATATTTCCTTATATATATATATATATATATATATATATATATATATATATATATATATATATATATATATATATATATATATATATATATATATATGAATTATACTAACATATTCTTTTAAATTGTATTATGGTATATAGTTTAATAATTCGTTAGTCTAGATAAATTTGTATATTCTAACCGAAGTGTTTGATATATCTGCATCGACAGTATAATTAATTGGGAGACTCTATTTTTTATAATAAACCAATATGACTACACATATCTTTGACAAGAAATTGAAATAATCTTGAGATGTGGGGAGGTTAGTTTAGACTAAGGTGGCTAGTTCTAGTTAGTGAGATGCGCAGTATAGTTTACGAGCATTAGTTTATTTGCTTTACTGATGATATGAGTAGGTTTGGCCTACCTGACCATATTCATCACAATTTTTTCTTCATATATGTGTGGTTGATTGAGCTGAAGCTCATGTGACCATCATGTGACATGTGAACATGCATATACCTTGAATCGATGCATGTCATTGTTGGGAAGCCCGACAATAACCGGCCATCACATGCATCGATACGAGCAGAGGGAAAGATTTTAGGTCTGGCATTGTGTTTGTGTGGGTTGCGTTCCCCTATGTTCTCCTCCATTATTCAGTACTACTCCTACATGAGTACTCCACTACCGACGTCGTCAGCCCACCGCCACCACGAATACTACGACAGTGTTTCTTCTCGCTCGCTAATGGAGCCATTAAATATTTTCGTGTGGTGTCGTGCATCATTAGATACTCTATCGTAAGATAAATTAATCATATGGTCACATAGCTAGATGATGCTACCGGACACGGATAAACCGTTAACGTTGGCCGGTCGTCACGGTGGCCGGCGGCTGCCGGGGCGGTTGTGATAGACATCTAGGATCATTAGGAGCATAGGTCTAGCTGGTAGAATGGTTCTATTCAAGATAAAAGACGTAGTGCATCCTAATATATGTAGAACTAGAGAGACAGAGAGGGAAGGGAGGGAGGTGAGATGTCACCGGTCATCGGAGGGTTGGTCGACGATGGCGCGGCGTCGTAGTCGAACGCCGTGCAGTGGAGGCGCGGTCCAGTGGCGATGCAGAGGCGGCGGTGAGGTCGGTGGCGGCTTCTCGTCGCTGGTAGCACCATCTCTTGACCAGTTAGCGTTTCTCTCTGGGTAGGTCACGGCGGCTCAAGTCAACCTCGTTATTAGAGCCCTGGCCCCCACCTCCTTTTATGGTGCTGTGCGAACGGGGCCCACCAACCATGGAGTGGTTGGACGCCCCCGGTCAGGGCGTTGATCCAAGGGCCCAATTGACCATTGGACCAATTAGTGGAGATCAAATTAACATTCCCTCCCTTGATCTCACCTTATTCCTTAAACTTAACTTACTTTATCTTTGTTTCCATTTCATCACAGATCAGTGCATAGAGCGTGCCTCATCATCATAGTCTGTTGCCATTAGATTAAACAACTATAATGCACCTCTCTATTTTGAAACAGATACTCAACTAGGCCCTTATTATCTAGAAATCAATTGCTTTCCCATAAACCTATGTCGACTATGTGTTCTCTGAACGCACTGGGTGGTTAGCCTTTGTTAAGCGGATCCATAAGTACTTACTCGGTACTTATGTGCTCAATGCTTTCAAAATGATTTTGGATTTTTTTCCTTTACAACATATACCTTAATGTCAATGTGTTTGGCAGCACACTTGACTTATTGTCTTAGGAGTTAACTTACTTTAAATGGTTATTGCTATTGTCTACCATTATTAAATCCGGATACAAATTTCCTTAACCTCCTTTTGCTTGTTCCTTAAGCCTCATGACAAGTTATACTATGGTATGCATTACTGATGACACTACAACTATTTTTTGGAGCTTTTCCACAATAATACTCCAACTACGAGTGTTAGCAGCTGCTATGGATTTCACTACACATCTCGCCAAGACTTAACTTTTGTACCCACAACTATTTGAGAGTACTTGTCATTTCTTACTCACCATGAGGCCTATGATACTTTGCAAAATTATAAGACATTTTCAACTCCATTCTAGTCATTTATATCTGGACTGAACTTTTGCCAAAATATCCCGGATACATAAACTACATCAGGGTAAGTTCTTACTTGTATTTGTACACTCATCAAGCTTTCAATTGCTGAAGCATATGGAACCATGTTCATTTTGATCGATCTCATATCGGTTTCTGGAACACTTGAAGTTTCCATAACTATTACCCTTGATTATAGGAGCAGGCGTAGGTTTACTCGCATGAATACTTTATTTCTTTAGAATCTTTTCTAAGTATGTCTTTGTGATAGTCCTAATACCCTATTTTCTTCTATCTCGGTGAATTTCGATTCCCAGAACCAATGAGGCTTCACCAAGATCATTTACATTGAAACTTGAGGATAAAACTTCTTCTCCAATGACAGATTAACATCACTACTAGTGAGTAGAATGTCATCTATTCACCGGATGTGGAAAATAAATTTTCCATTCTTGAACTTCGTATAAACGCTATTGTCCTTCTCATTTTCTTTAAAACCCAAACTTTATTATCGTTTTCATCAACTTCAATACTAATGTCTAGAGACATACTTTTAACCCATAAATGGATTTCTACATGCGGCATCTCATATGTTCTTTTCTTCCACAACAAACCTTTTGGATTGTGTCATGTAATCGTTTTCATATAAATCCCCGTTGAGAAATACCGTCTTTACATCCATCTGATGTAACTCTAAATCGTAACGTGCCATTAACACCATTATGATTCTAAAAGAATCCTTACATAAGTCTTGAGAGAAAACTCTCATTATAATCTATTCTTTCTCTTTTCTTAAAGCATATTGCCACAAGTCGTGTTTTATATCTTTCTATATTCTCTTTGGAGTCATATTTTGTCTTGCAGACCCATTAACAGCCTACTGTTTTGGCTCCATTAGAAATTACTTCTAAGTCCCAAACATCGTTAGTATTCTTCGAATTCATTTCAACTTTATATCTTTCTAGCCATTTAAACGAGTAAACGCTTCTCATGGCTTCTTCAAATAAGGTGGGATCACCCTTCATTTGAATTTCTTTACTAACATAGACTTCATAGTCATCAAAAAACTGGTTTACTAATTCTTTAAGACCTTCTAGGGCCTCAGCTACTGGCACTTTCATATAGGGCTGTTGTTGTTATTCATTGCCAATAGACAATTGATTCTACAGGCTCCTGTATAACAAGATCCTTATTTACATTATTTATTTTCTTCGAAGAGCTAACAACAGGTGTTGTATTAGTCATACAACATCAATAGGTATTGAGAAACTTGTTGTTCCTGAGTCACTAGAGTGGGCACACAGTCCCTCTTTTCTTTAAGTCTTAGGTCTTTACATACCTTTACATACCATGCTCCCCAAATCTTCCTATCTTTTCTAAAGATAGTGTATCTTAAAATATCTTATTTTATGTTTAATATGTTAAAATCTCATATGACGTTTTAAGCACCACATTAACATCTTTGAGATTGACTACGCTATTTTCCTATCGGAACTTTAAAAAATTCAGAAATTTAGCTATTTCTCTGCTTAGGGGTATCATTGTTGTAACTATTGTACTCCTCCGATGGTCACATTCATCTTAATTAATCTTTATCTCACTCTTAATAAAGAGTATCTTTCTTAATTGATCTTTATATTTTTCTCTCCTTCAAAATATGGCATGAACTTTACTACCATAATTTCGATAACTATTCAGAAAGCCTGTAAACGAGGAGACACTTATAACTTACTTCATTCGCATGATTGTGTCATGTAAATAAAGTTATTTCTTGATCCGTTTAGAAGTACATTTTCCTTAATTCACTTTAAGAACTCAACGAGGTCTTTCATTAGCGATACTTTTGCAAGTCACACTTGCATCTTTTCTTATCTTTTGGTTAGTATTGACCATGACTATGCATTTCTATTGCGCCAAGGTCAATACTAGGACAGCATAAGAGCTATCCAAACTTCTCTCGCTATGCGGGATACAAAACATGTGAATCATCACAAAACTTCTTCCGCCATGCTGGATGGACTAGCATAATTACCTTGCCAAAACTTCTCCCCATGCAGGATACATTTATACAAAAACTTAGTCATGACGATTAAAACTTCACTTATACTTTATTTTCTAATTAAATCTTTCCGTTGGTTCCAATTTAATCAAAAAATTAATAAACTAATAAAAATTGTCCTGAACTGGCTTGACTCAAACCTTTTCATTGACATACTCCATCATTGCAGCCCGTTGGCATACAGCCGAGTGATATCGTCGAATAAAAACATACAAGGTGTTTATGCATCAATTCTACATCACCGTTGGGCAAAAAATAGAATTAATGCATAAAACTCATAAATCAACTTAAAATTCATATAACTGCTCTTTAAAATTAAAATCTCCCGTTGGTTCGAATTTAATTAGAAGATAATCAACTTTATTGCAGTGAAAACTAAATGAAATACATTCTTTTAGTTCAGGAGCATTTCTTGGTCCTTATCTACTCTCTGGAAAATTCACCACGTTGGTGTAAAATTTACTGGAGATTTAAACTTTAAACTTAAATTCATTATAATATTGTCATCATCAACGTTGATCAGAAAATGACAATACCATAATCTTATATAAACAAAAACAGACTACTCCTCTAATTAAATTTTCCTGTTGGTTCCAATTTAATTAGATGATCAATGTAATCATAATTTTCGAAATAGAACTGCTCTTCAAATTAAATTCTCCCGTTGGTTCAAATTTAATTGGAAGATAATAAACGTCAAACTTTGCAGCGGAAACATGAGAAATTCTTTATCTACTTTTCAGAAGCATTTTACTTTACTCATCTACTCTCTGGAAAAATTATCCCGTTGGTTCAAATTTTGACAGAGATTTAAAACTTGACAAAATTCATCGAAATTTGCTTCTGAAAATTGTCAAAACTGCTTCTGAAAATAAATAAAAACTTAAAACATTAGCTACTGTTCATTTGGCCTGGCCTATGGAAAAACAGCACGTGGCCCAGCTTCATAGTAGATCTAGCCTATCGGAACCCTCTGTCTAGATATAGATCATGTCAGGGGTGAGAAACAGATTAGATCCGTTCGGATCTGAGAAGAGAAGAGAGAATTGATAGACATCTAGGATCATTAGGAGCATAGATCTAGCCGGTAGAATAGTTCTATTCAGGATAAAAGATGTAGCACATCCTAATACATGTAGAACTAGAGAGATAGAGAGGAAAGGGAGAGAGGTGAGATGTGTCATCGGAGGGTTGGTCGTTGGTGGCGCGGCGTCGTAGTCGAACGGCGTGCAGTGGAGGCACGGTCCAGTGGCGATGCATAGGCGACGGTGAGGTCGGTGGCGGCTTCCCGTCACTTGCAGCACCGTCTCTTGATCGGTTAGCGTTTCTCTCTGTGTAGGTCACGGCGGCTCAGGTCAACCTTGTTATTAGAGCCCTGGCCCCCACCTCTCTTTATGGTGCTGTGCGACGGAGGCCCACCAACCATAGAGTGGTTGGACGCCCCCGATCAGAACGTTGATCCAAGGGCCCAATTAATCATTGATGAAGATCATACTGACAGATTGTTTATGCCATGTTTTGCAAACCGCGAGAGAGAGAGAGAGAGAGAGCGAGCCACCATATGGTTATTTTTATTGCGCACAAAGCAAAGCAGCCAATGCAAGGGTCAAAGCGAATTGCGGAAGTCTAGCAGAAGTGCAGAAGAGAGTAGCACTACTGTGCTGGGACGCGTTCGTCATCATCTTCATGGGCAGACAGTAGCAGAAGTGCAGAAGAGAGTAGCACTACAGAGGTTGGCCCGGGCCGGGCGCGGCGGCCGGCCGGCTGTTCGCGGGAAACACGCTTGCATGCATCTCGCAGCAGGCCTGGGCGGCGCGAGGGCTCACAGGCCCCGCCCCTGGCCCCGGCTGTGCCCATCACCTCCTGCTCCGGCTACGGCGCTCGGCCGGCTCCTCCTCCGTGCCTTGCATGTGCGTCTGCATGCGACCTCATTATTACTATTCTGCCTTTTTTAATTTAACGTCCGTTCAAGGCATCGATTGGCCCGGCCGGTGCACAGAGCCATGCACCACGCAGCACGTGCCGCCATGCGCGCCGTGTCCCCACCGTTGCATGATTCTGTTCGCACTTGCGTTTCCACACAAAAAGGTCTTGTTGTCCTCCTGCCTTTTACTCCCTGATCTGAGAAACAACGGCCTTGGCCCTCTTATGGCAACGCGTCAGCAGTCACATATAGACCATCTCATACAGAAGCATATAGGATTTTTTATGATAGCTAAATTAAATGAGCAGAGAGGAGGGAGGTAATAGGAGAACCAAGTGGTTATTTTGTGAAACAATCGTCTCATAAGCTAAAATATAGAATTGCATATATGAGATAACTTCTGCAGTGTTATATGAGTTGTTGTCGTGTGACCCATACCATTCGTTTGTTCTATGCACAAATCAAGTGATTCTGAGTTACTACTCGACAACCCACGAGATAATAGCATTTCAATACACGAGTCGTTTAACAAATCGACTCAATATTACATGGCACTGCATGGACCATCTGTAACACAAACGTTAATTTACTTACCAAATGCGGCGTGGATGATGTCCTCTTGCTAGTTGCTACTACGTGTTAATGCCATGTCCAAATAAACGTAACAAAAATTTGACAGCAAAGTTAGACAGCTGAACTACTAGCAGCTTGGCAAGATCTATCACCCTTTAGATAATTATTATTAAATCTTATTACGTGGTTTTGTTTATAAAAAACGTACTTCCATATATTCACAATCTTAGTTTCCACGTAAATATCAAATATCCTTGACTTTGCAGCAATATATATAAAATCGTCAACATTCACATTTAACTACTCCTACAGTCCTATATACACTACCGGAGGCGGCTTCTTTGCCGAGTGCCTCAAAGGGCGCGCGATAAACAGTTTATCGGCAAAGACCTCTTTGTCGAGTGCACTTTATCGGGCACTCGGCAAAGGCTTTGCAAAGTGTCAAGGTCAAGCACTCGACAAAGGTACCCGATTTGCCGAGCACCATTGACTTAGACACTCGGCAAATGCGGTCACTTTACCGAGTGTCGCCGAGAAGACACTCGGCAAAGTGGAGACCTTTGCCGAGTGCCTGGACCGTGGCACTCGACAAATCTGTGATGTTTGCCGAGTGCAATGGCCATTGCACTCGGCAAAACATGTTCCCAGGTAGTTCCCAGATGGTCACTTTGTCGAGTGTCATGGCCATTCACTACAAGATTTTCGGTCTACTGCAACGCCAAAAAAGTGTAGCAAAAGACCCAAAAATGGTAGCCATAGTAATTTTGCTACCAATTTTTTTTGGTTAAATGTCGTTGCACTTGTAAGGGTAGCAATAGCATAATGCAATGGGTTACATTTTAGTTGCGACACACAGCCCCTCTTTTGCAACACTTTTGACGCTTTTGCAACACCTGGTGAGTGTTGTAACAAAAGCAATTGCAACCACTATGGGTGTGGTAATAGTATCAATTGCAACGAACTAGGCGTTGCTAGCGATACGTATTGCGACACGCTGGTCGTGTAGCAACACAATGCAAGCGCAACGCAACACAGGTGTTGCAATCGTGGTTGTTGCTACGCAGAGAAAGCATTGCAATAGAGGTTCTCTATTGCCACGTCGCCTAAATGGTTGCTATAGGTGGCTTAGGTTATTGCAACATCTCTTCAGGTTGGTTGCTACAGAGAGGTCGTATATTGCCACGTTTCTGAATGGTTGCTATAGATGGCATAGGCTATTGCCACGTTACTTAGGTTGGTTGCTACAGACAGGTCATCTATTGCCACGTTACTAACTATCTGGTTGCTATAGGTAGATTCCTCTATTGCCACCGTCATCTTTTTGTAGTTGCAAGAGATAGTTTCTCTATTGCCACGATTATCGTACCTATTGCCACGACTAAATGTGGTTGTTATATGTGCCATCATATATTGCAACGCCAGATTAATATATTAATAATTCATGTTGCGACACTTTGTTTGGTAGCTTAAATTAATAATCGCAAAACGACAAATACATAATGAAGGAAGCATCGACATCCATTAAAACGAAATATAATTTGTTCATACAAAATCTTTAACAAAACACACCGAGTGTCAAACTAAATGAGAACACAAGTAGATAGCTTAACACATAATAATGTGTTAAGCACAGACAACTGTTTGAACTCATTCGAATCAAAAGACTAATGTCTACTGTAGCAGCGAAGGTTCCCTTGATATGTATGTTGGCCATCGTCCCACCATTCGCATGCTCCTTCTCAAACTCAAGATTCCTCCTGAAAAAATCATTGACATGCATTAGTTAAACTGAGACTAGTGGTGGCAAAGCTAATTGAACACTGAAGCAAAACACGAGCTGCAGTACTAGAGTTCTGTGAGCTGCAGTACTATCAACCATGAACTTTGAAGCGTAAAGCAAATATAAACATACATGCAGCTGCCTCCCAAGACATTTTATGAGCACAAACACATCCATATATATTTCTAATCAGCAAGAGGAAACTAAGCCTGGACCATATTTAGGAGCAGAACAAAAGAATAGCTATGTACTTCTCCAAAAGGACTATATGTTCCTTTTTAATGCAAAGAGAGATAAAAGGTTTGACATAGTACCTGTGTATTCTTTTTGGACAATGCAGATCTTTTCCTAGCCGCAGTTTCCATCAGTTGCTTTGCTGTAGTATAAACAGCACCCGAATTCGCTGCCAAATTACTTCTAGTCATGCGCCCTCTAGTGAGACGTTCTTCAGCTGCGGAAGAAGGGGGTTGTTGTTCTGGCTGGCTAGTTTCTTGGGTAACCTGAAAATAAATGGTTGGTGGTAAAAATTACACCCCTTGACAAGAATATGACATGCATGTTACAATTAAACATTCTTCAATTATCATCAAACTACCTGCTGACTATGCATCATGTGTTCTCCCATTGTAGTTGTTACATTTTGTGTCCCCTCAATTGTTGCAGCAGCAGCAACATTTTCAGTTGGCTCCACAATTGTGCTAGCCTGCATTTCGAATTGGGTTCAAGATCATGATTTTCAGTTCAATAAACTATGAGAACATAGATGTTGTTAATATTACCTTTTGTACTGAAGCTTGCTGTTGGGCTGCTTGCAACATTAACATAGCTTGCCTAAGTGCTTCTCTATCAGCCTCCCTTTCCTTGTTCATCTGTTCAAGCTGACGCCTATGTTCTTGCCTCTCGGCTTCCCTTTCAACTTCTTGAGCTTCTAGTCTATCTTGCAGCCGTCCAAACGATTCAATGAGGGCTTCCTCCTGTTGTAGTTTGCGCTGGTAGTCCTCCGATAGTAGCTCCTTTCTAGTTGGGTACCTTGCAAGGTAACCATTAGCATGCATCTTGTTTGATTTGATTTTTCTCGTTTCCTTGTAGGTTGATTGGAAAATCTGGTTCTGCTCCAAGTCTGAGACGACATTTGCGTTAGGCCTTGACTCCAGCTCCATAATCTTCCTGGTTGCATTGTCCTAACAAAGCAAAGACATTTAGTTAATTAAAACTTTAATTCTAAGCGAGGACAGTTGCATCACTTAATAAGGGTTGTAAAAACTGTTTAATACTCACATAGACTTCCCTAGATTCCTCGCTTGTCCATTGTCCATTTTGTTGGTGGGTCATCATAAAAAGCTCCATATCATTTGGCTCTTCACCAGTTAGTTGGTCCCTCTAATTAGGCAAGAATGTAAAAAAATTAGCCATATTTCATAATGTAGTGAAATGTAGAAGCTTTTATAAACTGTAAAGATCAGGAAGATATCCACCACGAATTTAAAAACAGAAGATAACAGAAATATTTATTGCTATTGAAAAAGTACAGGAATCCAAGTTCTTCTTTTTGTTGGCACACATTAGTTTTAGTACTTTTCAGCTTTCTGTATACAAGGATGCAAAATATATTTTTTTGTAGTGGGCAGTGGGCTAAATATCTCTATCAAATACAAAGACTATATAGGTTATAACAATATCATGTCATTGTCATTCGAGGGCACAAGCACAAACCATAAAAAAATGCCTGAAGGAAAACCTTGTGACAGAATTTTTTACCTTCTCATAGCTCAATTGAGAAAAACCCTTTGATCCTGTAACATGGTGTATCTGTCGATTGTGCCGATTCTGAGAATTCTTATTGCTAATCCTCTGCACAGAACCAGCAATGATTTGATTTTTATAAAATCAGCAGTGCGCAAAACATAAACCTTGACGTCAGAAGTGGAATTGGCAAGTTTTTTTAAAAATTGGGAACAAACCTGGAATTCTTCGGTGCCAAAATACGACACCAGATAGTGCCACTCAACAATGTCTAATTCTTCTGGCCTATGTCTCATTCTCTCTTCATAGGTGGTGTACGCCTTATAGGTAGCACTAAATGTAGATCGCCATCCTTTGTAACGGTCATTAGCCACCGTCCATATCTTGATTCTATTCGCCTCGTTATCCTCAAGGTCCCACTTAGCCTGCTCAAGGTAAAGCCTAAATAAATTACTTCTTAAACAATAATTTGGTATTGAAATTTTGACATCCACATGGATAACAGAAGCTTACCAGCACATCGTTTGCTATTGCAATTTTGACATCCACATGGATATCTCTCCATGTTCTTACTCCGATGAGAGGTGCTCTTTTCCTCGTGAACAGTGTTATTTCATCAACAAATATTCGTTTGTTTGAACCTACAGGTCCTCCAAGCCTAGAGAACTGGATGCTAAGCTTCTGAGACGCCTCCCTGGTTCTCTTGTTTGTTGCTGTTCATCCTTTCAAGTTACCTCTTGGCTTCCTCTTTTTGGAGTCTTGTCCATGAAAAACAATTATATACAAAGCAAAACACTTAAAAAACTATTGACATAGTTTAAAATTAACTGAACCTCACAATAAATTGAAAATATTCATTACTTACTAGTTCCCTCTCCCTGTGGAATGAAACGCCGAGCATGAGATGGTCTGTTTACTGGCGGTGTGGGGTTGCTATCTTCACTTGAAAGTACTACATCTGTATGATGATTACTGTCCACATATGCCACTGCAGAAAATATTGGTCACTTGTGTAAGATATGATATGTTTGTGAAGGAATATTAACAATAGACATGTAGGGACAGATGTTATATTACTAATATCATTCAGTTGTCCTTGCACCCTTAACCATTCTTTGTAAGTTTTGGTGGTGTCATCCCTGTCGATATCTTTCAAATCTGGGTCAGCCAAGCTAATATTAGTACAAAGGCTTCTCCAATATAAAATAATACAACAATTTTGAAATATATAGGAGTCCAACATAACACTTACCCGTGAATCGGTTTTCCTTATGCATGACGTGAAACCATTCCTTGTAAGCATCAATTGACTCCTCATCTTCATCTATATTCTCTTCCCTAATGGGTCTCCTTCCAGGTACTTTCAAGGGTGTTATGTTCACATTCTGGTCTATTTTTTGTTCCTTGGACAGCAATAGTCTGACCTGTCTTTCCTCCTCATTACATGCTATCATAGCATCTGCATTGACTTCTTCTTCGATTTCGTGTAATGTTGCTGCATTACCACATCTCCTCTTGTAGTACAAATAGTCCCTTACCCTATACCCCAATTGTAATTTCATTGCAAGCAAGTTACTCAGGGTGAGATCAGCCCTAGTGATTGTAATAGTAGAAGACTCTTGCCCCCCCGGCAATCCCTCGCAAGTGAAATAGAGAGTCCATGTTTGATCTGAGCTGCCAAATATTACAATAGTATCAAACTTAAGCACTAGTGATGATACAACAATATACTTAAAAGGAAACCAGTGTACATATAGTATGTGTACAGACAGAGAAAGTAATTAAAACTTAGTGCCACTTATTTGAACTATATGTGCACCCCCATGACTGAAATTAAAGTAAACCAAAAAAATATTTATACTAGGAAACACTAAATATTGCACACTTGTTCTTCTTAGCTTAATTGATAGGAAATGCTTACAGTCCCATTCTAAATTAGAAATATGTATACTATGTGTATGGACAGAGACCAAACTCATTAATCCCTACATATCATTAATCCCAGGCATTCGATCTACATTATCCCCATGGCGCACTGCTTCCTGCATGTCCCTGCAACGTCGATGCTCTTAGGCTACATTTTTCCCAGAACATTTTCAAGATTATATATCTAAAACTCTAAACCCGAGATGTTGAATCCAAAAATAGGAAGCCAATAGGTGTTACCTATCATTGGTCTCATTGATTGGCAGGGAGCTCTCTTGTTGATCACCAAGTGCTGCTGTCGACCCGGATGAATGTGTTGCCCCAAAAAGGGACATGGTGGCGTTGGGTCTGTATGAACTTGCCGCCGCCGCCGCCGCCGCCGCCGCCGCCGCCGGAGTTGTTGGCGTCCTGGACGAACGTGTTGCCCCAAAAAGGGACATGGTGGCGTTGGGTCTGGATGAACTTGCCGGCGTCGCCGCCACCGCTGGAGTTGTTGGCATCCCCGCTCCTGCAGGTGTGCGCATCGACATCGAGGACGGAGGTGTTCCACTCGTTGGAGTTGTCGTCATGTTCGACTTCTCTTTGGTGGAATCCAAAAACCCTAACCATGTGGAGGCGGCGACGTGGTAGATGAGAGGAAGCGCGTGTGGGGCGGCGACGTGGTAGATGAGGAAGTCGCGAAATAAAAGGGGGCGGCGTGGGGGGAGGAAACGGGGATGGGCGCGCGCGAGAGTTTTTCGTCACGGACCGTCCGCCACAAGGGCCGGACCGTCCGCCACACAAAACGCACCACTCGGTCAAGGCTAAAAAACATGTCTCTTTTGCCTGCGGACCGTCCGCCGTACAAAAGTTGCCTCTAACCTCAAAAACGCACCTCTGTCTAAACGGTCCGCCAGAACAGTCCGCCGCAGAAAAAACTTGCCTGTGGATAGTTCGCTGATGGTCGCGGACGGTCCGCCAGGCAATTTTTTTATCAGGCCATGCCTGGGACTTCGTCAGATTTTGCGCAGAGAAAAAGATTTGCGGACCGTCCTCTCATAGGAGCGGACCGTCCGCCGCTCACTAGTTTACTTTTCTCAAAAAAAAAGATTTTCTCAACTTCTTTTTGCACTTTTTCAAAAGAGGTTAGCCCTCATGCATGCAATGCAATTGTTCGAGCAAAGTGGCACTATAGAACCGTCAAGCAAATGAAATTGACCCCTCTTGATAGTATGGCTATCTAGCCTATAAATCCGGTCGATTTTCATCCTCTAATCACCTCTTGACCGGTAAAATAGAAAAACCCTATCTTATACCTTTGCCTTGAGCTTCTTTAGATTCAAAGATTTCAAACTATCGCCAAGACACCCTTTTTGGCTCAACTCATATCCGGGACTAACCTATTCTCACATCTCAAGAAATTGTTAGTCCACCCTGATAGACATTAATTACCAAAACACAAATTAGGGGCCTAGATGCTTTCAACCCTGCGTCCAGTAGTGAAAAGGTTTGCTTGGTTTCGTACGGCTCGTCAATTTTCATAAAGAGACGAGAGTAAACTTTGGATATGCAAATACTCTAAATCGGATTTACTTTGGTTGTTACAAGTGTCTCGATAATGTTCACAAAGTGGGAAGAGAATGGAAGCTTAATTATTTAATGCATTTGCGTTTCTTTGTCAAGCTTTAATTTGGAATCTGGTTTAATTTAAAAAATTTACATGAAATTATAATAAATATAATCCTAAATAAATGCGCTAGCAGATCACATTTTTGTGTTCCTCCGTACATCGAGCTGGTGTGTTCGTGTTCAAATCTACTGTTTCCTACTGCATCCATGCATGGTTGTCGACTTATCGTTGTGGAAACCACCAACCAGATGTAGGAAGCCAATCAGCCATTGCACGCCAGAACGTAGCTGACTTGGTGAGCTAGCATCTCGACATGACAAAAGAGACGTTGCCGGATGGTTTTTACCATGCTCTCTTGCGAGAAGTTAAGGAAACTCAGTTGCTCGGAGTGCCACGTCATGAGGGGTACCGGCAAGAGTAGACACCCAAACTTCTATGAAACGCTGCTGGACTCAATCAAATTTTGCTTTTGCATCTGGATACATATTTCGATGAAGCCAACATTGCTTTCTTGGTGCCACTTAGTCCCAGATGACTCAAACTTACAAAGTAATATAAGTTTCTTTTGTTCTCCCTAATTCTCACTCATGCCAAGTGTGGGAAGGATTTCTGCATAAGTGAACCACGTGAATGGTATATATGTAGGGCATGGAATTGAGTATAAACGATATGCATTGATAAATTGGTAGATAAACCCATAAAGTGTAGCATATTGAGTGGCATGATGAAGTTAAGTTGCATCCACATTTGACTTCATTACAAATAAGTGATAGTTACGATATATGTCGTCTGATATGTATGTAATTCCATGGATAATGGCAATGTTTTTTAATGAGGTGCGAAGCTTTTATGTCAGTATTAAATAAAGTTATCAGTGGGGCCATGGGGCTTCACATTGTGTTTTCCAGAAAAATAAAAGTTAGGCACATAGGAAAGAAAACCAATTGGTGATGCAATTCAACAAAATAAGTTATTGGAACCAAATGCCTCGAGTTTGAATCTTGAATATAACAGTAAAATTAATGCAGAAATTTCATGTGAGCAGGAGAGTTTAATCACAAAAGATAAGCAAAAGATAAGCATTAAAGAGGTTCAACAAACCAAGATAGTTCTTTCCATGACAGAAGTGCAACATTATTACAAGCCAAAGTGCAACATTATTACAAGCCAAAGTGAATAACATAAAGTAAATGCAATAGTCCCTTCCATGATCATGATTCTGTAGTCCCTTCCATGATCATGATTCTTCCAAGAAGAAGCTCCCCCTATCTTGATCACTCCAAATCTTCTCCCCCTTTGCCATCAATGACCAAAAGGAGTTAATCATCCTGAGGAGGTTCACCTGGTGGCGGCTGAGGATAATATGGCTGATGTGGATAGAACTGTGGAGGTGGAGTCGGGGCCAGAAAATAACTGTGGAAGTGATCAGTGAAGGAATGGAAATCTGTCTGAAGCTGCTGCTGCTGATGAGCTAACTCCTGGTACTCATCAGTGGTAGTCAAGTCATCAAAACGATCATTGATTGCATCAATATCAGCGTGAAGACTAGTGTTAACATGCTCCAATCGGTTCATCATGGGCTGATACATGGTGTCATGAATGTGTTGCCCAAAGCTAGTAAAACGGGCGTCTAGCTGCTGCTGAAAACCATGCTGCATAGACTCAAAATGGTTAAGCATTTGCTGTCCATAAGCCTCAAAATGGTTCTCAAAACCCATTTGCATCTGCTGAAACTGAGTGTTCATAGACTGCTGCATGGATGCAAAGTAAGGATCAAAGTACCCTGGAGGAGGAGCCCACTGTGGCTGCAGAGGTGGAGGTGGAGGAGGTGGCATGGCATGAGCATCATGATGAGGTGCTTGAGCACCGTTCCCCTGAGAATGTGGAGCAGCTGGAGCTTCCACACCACCCTGCAAATCTCCCTCCAAGAAGGGTGTCAATGGTCTATTAATGAAATCTGGAATATTCTTGTAGGGTCTATAAAGAGTGTGCTTCACATCACAATGACCTTTGAACTTCGTCTTTTCCAAGATAAGAGACATTATGTAAGGAGCATAGTAGATATTTGACTCAAAATCAGTTTTCTTCTCTAACAGCTCGTACATAATCAAGGCCACAACATCCATTTTTTCATTGTCCATGACATGTTTTACAAAATTTCTATGCCATCCAACAAATCCATCTTTGAAACCACTCTTTGGAAGAATAGTGGTACGAGCTATTTTTAATATGACAGCTGGATGATGCCTAAGACCAATAGATTTTTCAAACACTCTATGAATTCCGGTCCTAGTGGGCTCATAGAAACAGATAATATCATTAATACCAAGTGTGGCTTCATCAGTAATGTCATGGCTATGAGTAATGATAAAGTCATAATCTAACTCATTGACTGTTGCAAACTCCCTAAAGGTAGCCTCATACCTTCGCTTTCCTGTCATCCAAAAGAGAGTTTCATTGATCATGTCGACTTCTACTGTGGCATAGAATTGACAGATGACTGTATCATTCCAATCACACTTATGTTCAAGAAAATCTCTGAGCCCAAGAGTTTCAAATCTTGGCACAAGCCCACTCATCACATCATACTCTGCCATATAATACCAGTCAATCCTTTGATGTTTGAATACAACCTTGTGAACCAAGTGACCATAGAAGGCATCTTCTTGAACTTGAGTATGGAAGAAAAGATTTCCTGTGTCACGCGCAAGTTCATATTGATCTGGAGCTCGATCTCTCTTGTATGTGGTTGTATTCCACACCCTGCCACCTCCATGAGCCTGAGTGTCCACTAACTCATCTTCACTCTCTTCCTCTTCCATGTCCGTGTCAACCCTTGACTCATCGTTACTTTGTTCATAATCATCATCACTTGGGTCGGAACGTTCTTGTCTTGCCCTTTTTGATGTTCTCCCCCCAGCTCTACCTCTGCTTCTTCCCTTTGTAGCACTGTCAAAAACAAGTCATAAGTATATGCATTTATATTTGAGAGTTATGGGAACCAACAAGAAAAGGCTGCTGCTCAGTTTGCAGTCACCAGTGACCTGCGGACGGTCCTCCAGTAAGGGGCGGACGGTCCGCGTTACACTGTGCGACCACAAACAGAAACAGTAACCGTCCATCTATCCATCAATCGATCTCCAAATTTAACCAATGAATTTGCACCAAATAATTAGGGTAGAATCCTCTTGACTCTAGCAACACATTCCCATAACTATTTGCAAGAATCCATAGATGAAATCGAAACCCCAACATCAAACCCTAATCATGTTCATGAGTGAAATCCAAGAAAACCAACAGAGGATTCGATGAAATACCGAGAGGACATGATGAAGGAGAACGCGGAGTGTCCGGAGAAGAGCTCGGACGGTCCGGGGAGCGCGCCAAATCCTTCCCTAAGGAGGGGTCCCTTTCTCCTTTTTTGGTGCTTGCGGTCAAGAAGAAAGGGGGGAGAGGTGGTCTGGTGTGGTTGGAAGGGAGGGATGTTGACTCCATCCAGATAAGGCTTGGTCCCGGGCGGGTCCACTTCCGCCCGACACGCGCGGACGGTCCTCCACAGGTCGTGGACGGTCCTCCGTTAATTCTGTCATTTTCTGATGCGCTGCCTACCAACCCACCGGACGGTCCGCCAAACAACCCGGACGGTCCGCCACTTGTAGCGGACGGTCCTCTGAACTCCACGGACGGTCCGCAGTACATAGGAGAATACTTCAGGTATACGTGCGGCTCGGACGCAGGGCATGGCCGCTTGCCCACAGCCCACCCCGTCCGTCCCTGCCTGACTCACGGGTGAGGGCGACCGCCGCCACTGCTCGGCATCTGCGCTGATTCAGGGGGCGCTGCGAATGAGGGTGGAGTCGCGATCCTCAGGGGGCGCTGCGCACGGGGGTGAGGGCGACCGCCGCCACTGCTCGGCATCTGGACTCCTCTGACCTCCGCTCCACTGCCCTTCGGACCTCCATAGAGGTGCAACCCGTGGATCACAGAATCAGTTTTGAAGGTATGAGAATCAAAAGCTCCCAGCCTCCGATGTCTAATTTGTATTACCCTATAGCTCGCTAATTGTGCTGTAATGTGATTAATTTAGGTAGAGTATAGCTGATTTCTGCCTTGATTTCCACGTCGATCGATCAATCAGACAAGCCGTCCTCACGGCGAAAGGTACGAGATCACTATGGACTGCACATATATAGTTCAATTATGTATGTAAATACGCTGGCTAAATTGGTGATCATCATTCATCTTCATCACGCAGATGTCAGGCGATGATAGGAGTTGGATGCGCTTGCCTCGTTCTTCAACCGAGTGGCAGAACAAATTCATGCAGTTTTTGGACAGGACATATAGTGGCACTTCGAGGGGTGGAACTGCAGCATATCCGTGCCGTAAATGTCTATGCATGTCACACAAAACACGGGCTGTGCTTCAGATTCATGTCCTTTCAACAGGGTTTGCTAAAAGTTTTATAATGGAAGGGGAAGGTTCAGCTGATGTGGTTTTTCACAATGAAGATGCAGGACCTAGTGATGTACAAGTACACAATGACGACCCAGCAGCAGCAGATGTACAAGTATAGAACGATGATGAAGGTGCACCACATGATTCTGGAGTAGACAATGAAGAAGGCGGCACACCCAGTGAAGATGATGAGGCCAGTAATTTGATTAAATCCCTAATCAGAGGTGAAATACGAGGAGAGATCGGTGATGAAGACGAGCCGAACGAGCAAGCCAAGGTCTTCTT
The DNA here is from genome assembly GCF_019320115.1 of Miscanthus floridulus. Lineage (NCBI taxonomy): Eukaryota > Viridiplantae > Streptophyta > Magnoliopsida > Poales > Poaceae > Miscanthus > Miscanthus floridulus. The sequence continues at coordinate 14,326,488 of NC_089596.1, forward strand.
CAAGTTACTACAGGAGGCAAAAAAGGAATTATATCCAGGTTGCGAAGATGGTACAAAGATATCTTTTATTGTGGAACTTTTCCAGGTTAAGTGCATGTATGGGATAAGTAACAAAGCATTGGAGGGGGTACTCTTTCTGATCTCAAAGTTTCTCCCTAAAGGTCATTGTGTCCCAAACACAATGGAGAAAGTGCAAAGGGTGGTTCGCGATCTAGGCTTGGACTATATCAAGATAGATGCATGTGAGAATCATTGTGTGTTATTTTGGAAGGAATATGAGAAGCTGGATATATGCCCCAAATGTAAAGCATCTAGGTGGAAAACAGATGACCGTGGTGATGGCCATGTGAACGATGGTCATGATAAGAAACGTCGTCGTGCCCCAGTCAAAATCCTTCGGTACTTCCCTCTCACACCTCGGCTACGCAGATTGTACATGTCAGAGAGCACGTCATTAGAAATGCATTGGCATGAGGAAGGAAGAATAGATCATGGCAAACTACATCATCCTGCTGACTCCAGGGCATGGAAGCACGTGGACAATATGTTTCCACGATTTAAAGAAGCTCGTAACATTCGACTGGGTCTTGCTTCTGATGGCTTCAACCCATTTGGTATGCAAAATGTTACTTACAGTTGTTGGCCTGTTATCCTAATACCTTACAATTTGCCTCCTTGGTTGTATGAGAAACAATCTTATTGGATCATGTCGATGTTGATACCTGGCAAGAAAACTCCTGGAATGAATATTGATGTTTACTTGAGGCCCCTCATTGATGAGTTGAAGGCGCTGTGGAATACTGGTGTTAATTGTAGGGATGTAAAGGCAAAGGAAAACTTTACACTCCGTGCTATGCTACTTTGGACAATCAATGACTTCCCTGCATATGCGATGCTTTCTGGTTGGAGCACAAAAGGAAAATTTGCATGTCCTTACTGTCACAAGGATACAGATTATTTGTGGTTGAAACATGGGAAGAAGTTCTGCTACATGGGACATCGTCGGTTTTTGCCCTTAGACCATCCATGGCGCATGAACAAGATGAGCTTCAACAATGAAGAGGAAACCAGGGAGGCTCCAGTTCCACTATCTGGTCAAGATGTATTAGACCAATATGCAACTTTTCATCCAACGGGATTTGGAAAGGACATATCAAAAAAGAGGAAGCGTGATGAAGACGCAAGATGGCACAATTGGAGGAAGAAGAGTATTTTTTTTAGCTCCCCTACTGGTCTTCTTTGCTCATAAGGCATAATTTGGACGTGATGCATATTGAGAAAAACATATGCGAGAGCATATTAGGGACTTTGCTTGAAATTGAAGGGAAATGTAAGGACAGCGAGAATGCCCGCCTTGACATGGAACATCTTGGGATCAGGCAAGATCAGCATCCTATGATTGATGATGACACGTACACCTTGCCAGCAGCGTTGTACTCTCTAGACAAGGATGACAAGAGGATTTTATGCCAATTTCTTCAAGGAGTGAAGATGCCTGATGGGTTCTGCTCCAATTTAAAGAGATGTGTTGACGATAAAACATGTAAGGTGTCTGGACTCAAAACTCATGACTACCATATTATTCTACAACAACTATTGCCCTTAGTCATTAGAAGGATTTTGCCAGAAGATGTTGCCAGGCCATTGATTGAGCTCAGTAGGTTCTTCAGTGCACTTTGTTCAAATGAGTTGGTGCCAGCAGATCTTGACAAACTAGACAGTTCAATTAAAGAGACTCTTTGTCAGCTTGAGATGGTTTTCCCGCCTGCATTTTTTGACATAATGATTCATTTGCCGGTCCATCTAGTTGAAGAGGCTAAACTAGGAGGGCCCGTGTGTTACAGATGGATGTATCCAGTAGAGAGGTATCTACGTACTGCTAAAGGATATGTCAGGAACAAGGCACAACCAGAAGGATCAATAGCCGAGGCATACATAGCTGAGGAGTGTCTTACATTTTGCTCTCGATTCTTCGACGTCGACACCAAGCTGAGTCGAGCTGATCGTCATGAAAATACAGTTGTGAATGAGCCTCCAAGTGGTCTAAGCATATTTAGTGAAATTGATTACAAGAGGAGAGGAAATAAGCTTAAGAATTTGGAGAAAGTTGAACTTCAAAAGATGAGGCACTACATAATTACTAATTGTGATGAAGCCAGGAAATGGGTAGAGTAAGTCGCAATTTTTACCACTAAATTTATCTTTTATCTGCTTGTTTGTGGCATCAACTAATAATTTGGTGCACTCTGATGTAGGGAGCATAAGACACAACTAACAAGGGATAGTTCAATTAACATTAAAAAACGACACAAGGAGCATTTTGTAAGATGGTTTGAAATCGAGGTATGTAGTATTATTTTATATTTTTAAATTCAACTTTATGGTCAGACCGACGTAGTAATTAACCGGTAGATGTCTAACTTGATTTTTAAATTGCAGATAGCAAAACTATATGAGAAAGGGGAAGCAAGTAAACTGATGCATGCCCTTTCTCAAGGACCTGACCCTCGAGCTCGTGTGTTGAATAGAGTGCACATCAATAATTGGCTATTTCGGACAGCTGCCATAGAGAAAAGTCTCGTGACACAAAATTCTGGTGTCCTTGTGAAGGGTGACGATAGTACAGGCAACATGACCTGGTATGGAGTCATTAGAAATATAATCTCACTGGAATTCCCACAAGAAAAAGAAGTTATATTATTTCAGTGTGATTGGTATGATGTGCCGGCTACCAGTACCAGCAGAAGCAGAGGGTACACTAGGGATAAATTTGGTATTATCGACATTGCTACTTCCATGTTCAGATATTCAGATGAACCTTACATTCTTGCTTCAAACGCTGAACCGGTGTTTTATGTCCCTATCGTGAACAAGCCGAGATGGTCTACTGTTGTTTTGGTGAGACCAAGAAATTTGTTTTCCACGCCAGACACAGGAAATGACGCCGATGCACTTGATGTGGGAATCCAAGAAATGAATGAATCAGGCCAAGGTCAGGAATTCTTAAACTGGTCAAGACAAGATAGGGCAGGCACAACTGGTTCTGCCGCCATTATTAATCAAGTGCGTAGCGAAGCAATTCCCGAACCTGTTGATGACTATATTGGTGATGATGATTCTGACGATGATGACACCTACATTGATGATGGGGTTATTGCACCAGTCATGGAAGAAAATATAGAAGATGATTTCTTTGCTTGAAGACAATTTTTTTTGTTGCACTGTTTGGTGGGAAGGGTCACTTGTCCTTCATATGCATATGTCGCACTTTATTATTTTTTTCTTTTGAACTGATGACATGGTTAAGTTTGAACCGTTGCATGGAACCTTAATGTTCGTTATGCTAATGAATACCTCTTGAGATAAATGTTTTAAGTATTTGAAATAAAGAGGTAAGTGGAAAGTTTTGAAATAAAAATCACGATTGCCCAAGAGTAATCACCGGTCGGCAAATGTTTGGACAAGGAAAGGTTCATTAGCGTGGTCACCATGTGACCGATGGTGCACGGTCAGGCATTTACTATCGCTAACAAAGTGACCAACCACCCCGGTACAACTTCAAGTACTAATTAACATCCACGCATACTTAACATCAAGTACTTAACAGCAACTACTACTTAACAGAAAGTTTCAGACACCAGGCATAAGGACGGAGATGCCGAGATGGGGCCAGGGTTGGGGCGTTTTATAACTCATAAGGTCTTCAATCATATCAAATAAATTAAAACCTGAGTTACAACGAACACACCTACATAGCGCAGTGGTGGAGAAGGTTTTATCTAAACCAGAGCTCCATGGTTCGAATCCTGTGGGGAGCACTTTTTAATTTTAATATATGCGTCCCCAATTCTTTTCTTTCCATACTTTTTTTTAAGTTTTAAATTCGTTGCAATTATCAAAGTATATTGCAACCAAAAATAAGCGTTGCACTTGAACACAATTTTCGCTTCGACCCCATAGATTTCGTTGCAATAAAATTTAGCACTTGCAACAATATCAAAGTATATTGCAACTGCCAAAAAAGGTTGCAATTGACCCCCACTTTTGCTTCGCCTCCACGAGTTCTCGTTGCATTAAGTATCTAGCATTTGCAACGCTTGTCAAATTTTATGCAACACAAAAAAACCGTAGCAATAGTCAAAACCAAATGCAACTAACGTAAATGTAGTTGCAGTACTACCACACAATTGCAACCAAAATCAAGTCTACTGCAACCATTTTTCACCATTGCAATATCGTCCACCAAATGCAACAGAGCTTTGCAACATCTTGAAAACCGTTGTATTAAAGGCATGTATCGCTACCATTTTTTAGAATGGTTGTAATACAACAATCTCTGGCAACCAAATTTTCTACGTTGCAATTCTTCGGCGTTGCAGTAGACTGAAAATCTTGTAGTGATTGCACTCGGCAAAGTGACTGAAAACAACATTTTTTATTTGTTTTTTACATCCCATCCAAACAAACAGAAGATATATATAACAAACATCACCAACATCACATATATATCATCAACATCACATATATATCACCAACACCACATATATATCACAAACGTCATATATATATATCACAAACGTCACATGTCTCATAATATATCACAAATAAGTTCACAAGCAATCCAAGTGCTCCATCATCGTCAACCACAATTGCAAATAGAAGTATCATTAACAACCACAAGTATCATCACTGATTTGGTGAAGGATTCGCTGAAGCATGAGGATCATTCGATGCCGCCGATTGATTCTGCACAAAGGAGAAGAGATTGCATGTGTGAGACAAGATAAATATATACCATACATGAATAAAACTTTTATACTCCACTAGGTTTGACCGTAAGCATGAACATACAAACTAAAACATTTATACTCACATGAGTAGAATAGTGAGGAGGTGGAGGTGGAGCGAATAGCGAAGGTGGCGGAGCTACACCCATAGCGGCGCCAAGACTTTGTATGTACTGAAGAATCTCCGCCATCCTCCGCTGCTCAGCCTCCACCCTCTCCATCTTCGCCTGCATCTGCTCCCGTATCCTCCTCTCTTGTTCCAGCTGGGCCTACAATATATTCACCCCAATGTTACAATAATGCAAAGGAAAGGTATGAAAAAACCAATGAACGATGAATAAACCAGGAATAACCTCGAATGCCTCCACCCGGTGGTGTGAAGTGTCCTGCCGAGGTCGTATGGCCGGGCTCCTGCTCGTGCTGCTTGCTCGAATCTGGGAGAGACTAGGAGTAGCGGCCAAGTCGATTGCGTCGTCGCCAATCTAGTACCGCCCATGCTTCTTGCCTCCTCCCACCCTCATGACGACTTCTCCATCAAGGTCCTCGGTGCTCGGATCGTACTCTGACCCATGGACCTCCCTTGCCATCGATGTGTACTCACTGAGGCGGTTGTGGACGGTCGCATTGTTGTACGCCTCGGGCCTGTCCTCCGGGTTGTAGTCAACGTCGAATGTTGCCTTGCCCTTGTGGGCCATAGCAAATGCCTTGAAGATGGAGCAAGGCTGGCCACCATGTGACGCCGACTGCGAGAAAAAATGCAAGATGATTAAAAATCATGCAGAATTGAGCGTTAGAATAAATAAATGAATTTACGTACCCATGTTTCTGCGTATCCGCTAAGGCTGCGGCTGCCTTGATGGTGTGCTACATCTGGCATCATCAAACGCCGCTCCCAGCACAAGTTGTGCGTCTCCTCCCACTCGCGTGAGCACCACCTGTCCACCATCTGTTCCCAGCACTAGGGATGCGCGGCGCACCAATAAGGAATCATCTACAGGCCATCAAGTACATGACATATCAGAAGATGAAATTAAGTCTACTTAATCTCAAAAGGAATCAGTATTAATGTTCTATATTTACCTATAGGTACTGGTCCTGGGTCAGCGTCATGGATCTTGCATCCCTTTTGGTGACCTTCGTTCCAAGGACGGTCCTGTGGTAAGTTACGACGGCCTAGATATGCGCCTCGTAATGCATGTCCACGACGAGTTTTTTGCAGCATTTGGTAGCCACCACATCCGCCCTGGCCTCATGTCCGTCCTGGCATCTAAAGAAATCCTGCATACAAACACGATGTATCCATTCATTATTTCAAGAATGTATTGAGCAATATAGTGCGAGGAAGACTTACCCACAGCTCTTGCTTCATCCGCTCTGCCTTGTTGTTGAGCATCGGGGGCGGCGGCGTAGTGATCAAACGAGTAGGCCGGCCCCGTCACTCCGGCGTACTCAACCAGGCCAGGGAAGTGCTCCTTGCACAGAAGACCGAGGATGCCATTGACTTAGCGTGTGTGACCACCTCCACTCGCCACAATCGTCCAGTTCTTGCCCAAGTAATTAAGAAAAATTATTAATTTCTATTTTGATTTTCAACATATCATATAAAGTAGTGATAACATCTAAAGTTACTTACTTTTCTCCCTCGGGTTGAATCAGCGGGCGTCTCTCACGAGGTATCGGTCGCTGAGGGAGGCTCGGGGGACCTCGCAAGTAGACGCTCGACGAACTAGAGGAAGCGGAACCCCCCGCTGTCGCCTCATCCTCGTCGTCCTCCTACGTGTCCTCCTGCGCCTCCTCGTCGTCCTCCTATGCGTCCTCCTGTGCTCCTCGATGTCCTCCTAGGGCACCTGCTCCTCCTCCTACTCTCCCCCGGTGCAGCGGTCCTTGTCCTTCGGTACAAGGACGTTAGCTTCCTCATCCCACCGCCCACCATCTTTGTTCAATCACCTGTAATTAAAAAGAGTAAACCAATAAGCACAGATAAACAAGAAGTACTTAAAAATAGATGCAAAATAAACAAAACGTAATTACAAAATAACATAGTATTACATGTATTAGAAATAATCTTCATGATCGGGATTAGCTGGATCATAAGTCTCATCATCACTATCAATCATGTCGAAATAATCAACACTATCCGAATGAGCAATGTTGTCATTGCCATTGTCTAAATGTAATCGCTCAAGCATTTGTAAGTCCTTCACATTTTGCACCTTATCTCCAGCGTCCTCTTCAATAACCGTTTCATTGTCTACTTCCATTCTGATCGTTTCGGTTAAGTCTATCTCAAACCTCCCTTCTAGTCCCTCTTCTTGAAAGAACTTTCCGTTATATGTGTTTGGGTCTAAGTTGTAATCTTCATCGTTTGGGACATGCACTTTACCATGTGGCGATATCCTGTGCACAATATCCCAACCCTTAAGATGCCTTATGGTTTGACACACATATGTGAGATAATAAACTTGCGTGGCCTGTTGGGCCATAATACTCGACCTCATCAACGTCGGGCGTAAAAACTCTAGAACTTGTGGTTCTTCGATTGGGCCGACTCTGCTCGTAGCTTGTTGTGCGAAAGGAATATCCATTCACGTCATAACCAGAAAATCGATTTCGTGAAGAGGCCGACTCCGGTTTGCAAGCATCATATGTGACAACCTACGCGAAACCTCCTCAATTTTTTATCACAGCCTCCACATATGATATCTGAACATCTTGACAAGTTTCATAATTTTCGGACTTCGTTTGCTTTTTATAGAATTTAAAAACAACTCAACCGCAAGTTCGTGGTCATATTTCGTGAACAAGATGTTCGAAATTGGTGGTCTGTTCCTGGATATGGCCTCACATTATACTAAATAACATGAATATCATTTTTTTCATTTATTTTTTTTCATTATTCGAATGACTAGCAGTTATAATTTGAATTATCAAAGAAAATTCAATTAAATAAAATAAATTAAAGAAATATAGAAAAAGTCCGAGAAATGTGCCACATTGGGACATGGAGTACCAGGTATTGTTTGAGGACTGTAGAAAAAGTTTGGAAGTTAAAAGTGAGAGAAAAAAATATGGTTTGCTGAGTGTCAAAAAAATGACACTCGTCAAATGAGCCTCTTTGCCGAGTGTCAGGAGAAGACACTCGACAAAGGATTAACGGCGGCTGCCGCCCATTAACGGCGGTGGCCCTTTGCTGAGTGTTATTGTTTGACACTCGGCAAACCTGGTCTTTGCCGAGTGTTATTCTTTGCCGAGTATTCGACACTCCGCAAACCACCTTTTTGTCGAGTGCCATTTGTTTGCCGAGTGTTTTCTCTCTGACACTCGGTAAACAGCCTTTTATCGAGTGCATGATAAAAAACACTCGGCAAAGTCTGGGACACCCGACAAATAAGTCGTCTCCGGTGGTGTGATACGTACGTACCTCAAAGCGATACTGCTGTAATGTGACGGGAATGATTACTTAACGGAAATGAAACAATAAACAAGGCAGGGACGATTCCTTTCCCTTTCTCATTATCATCAGGAAGCATGTGCGTCACGCTCCTTGTCTAGCCCAACCCACGGAGGGCCGTCGGATCGCCGGAGCTCCGACGATCTGGCGGCTCGCCGCTCGCGGGGAGTATGGACGACGCGCCACTTACGCGCCAAGAGGCTTTTCAATGCATAGTACGTAGGCCTAATAAACTTGTGTTTCTTCGCTCGACATCAACGTGCACCCCCACCACTCTTGTCTTCCGGATCCTGCCTCCCACCTTCCTCTCTCCTCACACTCTAGCTAGGCTAGCTTCTCTGCTTTCTCTCTCCTCTCGCCATGGATGGGTTGGGGTATATATGTGGGCTCGCAGGACCCGGCAGAGTAGCTGTTGTTTACCACAGCACAGTGTACTTCTTTGATCCCATACATACACACAGTGACTCCGATCCGGCACACAGAAGACGACGTCCATTGATCCCATAGCAAGCTAGTGCTTATTTGTACGATACACAAATATCTAGCATCGATCAGTCGTAGTAGCAGCGGATCACTGCATCATGGGTTCTTGGGTGCGCACCATCACGTCGCCCTTCAGGAAGATGCTCAACCCGCAGCGGGACGGCAAGAAGACGCCGCGCCATCGCCGCCGCCACAACCACCACCACCAATCTCCTTCTCCTTCTTCATCAGGTAATTAAATGTCCTGGCTTGCTTGGGTTTTCATGGTGCTCGATCGATCAGTCTCCGATCCTTCTCTTACCGTCGATGAAATGGATGCTGATGGTGCTTCTCGACCATTGCTGCTACAGCCATGGAGCACAGCGGCGAGATGGAGAGGTCGCAGCTCTACGGCGAGGTGATGGCGTGCACGTACGAGGACGTGCAGGTCATGTGGTCCATGCTCGACAAGGCCAGGATCTGCAGCGGCGCCGCCTCGTGACCGCCACACAACAAACCTTCATCCATCCATCCGATCCGTCCGTGCCTGTCCATGGCGGCGAGCCGGCGAGACGGCATCGATCCAATCCACCAGTATATATACTCCTACGCAGCCATATTCTTCATTGCAAAGCAAGCTCTTGGCGAGACTACTGCGGCTTTATACCTGCAGACTGCCGAGGCGGCATGCAACTTCTTATATTAGCTGTGAAACCCTTTGCAGTTGGTTTTGTGTGGCGTCGCATAGCATGTATGGTTGAGTCTGATGAATCCCCGTTGCTGGCACAGACACATGGATGATAGGATCCTATGGTGTGTGTGTGTGCGCGCGCTATCTTGGAGAGATTTAGTGACTGTACCACAACACAACATTAGTATGTTGTTGCTTTTGAGGCCATCATGCATGTTTTGCTTACACTTCTTTATCTTTGATGTCAGAGATGCATGCATGTATTCGTCACCCGATACATGCATGGGTTCATATAGTATTTCTGGAGATCTGAACTGGTTGCAGTGCTGCACTGACTTTATTGCTCGGTTTATGTTTCTCAGTCATTTGGGAGAAATGGCCTCCTCTTCTCATAAGTCAATACGGTAGGATGTGGACACGGTGGTAAAAGGGCTAACTCCCGCTACCAGTTTCTCATAATCGGGGAGTACTGCTTATTTCGTCACAAAAACAAAGCAAAACAAAAAAAAGAAAGAAAATATGTCAACATCTGTCATGTACCATGATATCTATGACAAGAATCACTCAACAATAACACCAATATTATTCACTCAAATCATGGTACAGTCTAAGAGGATTTAGAGGGAATTAAGTAAGAGAAGCAGAGGAATCTATAAGGTAGCATCAAGCACAGGTAAGAGGAGGAAGATGACTTCGTCAGTTCTGTTGGATGCCTCGTTCTGATTCTGCCTGGATATTTAATTTAGAGTTAAATGTACCAGAGATCCATTAACTTGTGAAGAGGTTTCAGTTGGGTCCATCAACTTTCAAAGTGACTTTTTGGATCCATAAACTTTTAAAATGGTTCACTGCATGTCTATACCTATTTATTTAATCTTAAATTCAAAGCACATTTATAGAAAACCCCTTCCCGCACCACGTCACGTACGCGGGCGGCTCCGTGACGCGCTCTTCACCCACCCGGCCACGCTCGACACAGTGGCCATGGACCAGGACCTCAAGGCCCGCTGTTCCGCACCTTCTAGGCGCAGTTCCTGCTGAACGCGTCGCTGGCGCTGCTCCGCCTCACCGTCATGTACGTGGGGCCGACGCTGATCCAGAGCTTCGTGGACTTCACGTCGGTGGGCGCCGGGCAGCGGCCGCTCGGGGAGGGCGCCACTGAGGGCGAAGCAGAGCACGAGGTTGCCCGCGGACGTAGGCGTACTCGAGGTTCGCCTTGTTGCTCAGCCTGGGCGAGATGAACAGGGGCACCGGCTCCCGGCTGAAGGTCGGGTGGGAGAGGCCGGCCAGGTTGCAGCTGACGCTGATGTACACGGGCTTGCTCTCCCTCAGCACCGTCGCGATGGCCGTGTCGATCTGCTCGTGCGCGTCGGCCTGGTAGCAGGTGATGGTCTGGAAGCAGCGGAGCTCCTGGGAGAAGTCGGAGAGGCCGATGGTGTGGTGCAGGATGCGGTTGGTGCCGTAGTAGTTGGAGTTGCTCCACGACGCCGGCGATGAGCATGGCCACAACGGAGAGCACCATGCCCACGCCCATTCGCTGGAGTAGCGTGACGCCGCCCTCGATGCCGGTGAGCCTGCGCAGCCACGGCACCACGAGGCGGTCGTAGAGCGGGATCCACACGGCGAGCTCCAGCGTGGGGAAGATGGTGAACGACGCCGGTGGCACATCGAAGCAGACGTAGGTGTTGGTCTGCACGAACGCCACGTAGTAGACGATGCAGGTGGCCCACACCGGCATGATGCGGAGGACGCACTTGGCCTCCTCCACCTGCTGCAGGCTGCACAGCAGCCACGGGTCCCTGGGGCGGCCGCCACTGGCGTCGTCGACCTCGCTCCGAGTTCCTCTTACACCTTCGGCTTCTTCTGCACCAACCACTAGGCGCCGCCCTGCACCGAGTTCCTCCTCGGCGTGGCCGTCGTCTACTGCAACAGCGGCGGGATCATGACCTCCGTGGTGGCGGGCATCCCGCAGGTGGTTTGGTCTGCCAACACGCAGACCGTAGGAGCCTCACTGTAGCTTCCTCGTCCTGGCCGACGCCTTCAGCACGTTCCTGGCGGTGCTGTGTCGTCTACCGCAACCGGCATCACGCACGGGCGCCGCCATCCTCCTCCTGGGCATCCCGCGCGCTTGAGTCCGGCTCTGGCGCGGCGTCCGTCGAGCCCGCATGCGCTCGAGCCCCTGCTCCGGGTTCGTACGCGGCGTCCTTGCCTCCGCTCATGGTGAACACCATCACGTGCTCCTAGCCGCAGCACGAGGAGAGCCCATCCATGAAGCTGAGCACACGCGCAGTCCACGCCGCCACGCCTGGGAGGTGGACTTCGAAATCCGTCACGACCGCCACGCCGCCCTGTCCGTGGCATTCCTCCGGTCGCAGGGCTTTGACTTCGACGCAGCGCGCGAGCGGCGTCGACTCGGCGGTGTTCGGAGCGAAGCTTGCCGATGCCGGGGACGTCGAGCTGACGTGATTGGTGAGCGGCGCTGCGCGGGGCCGGGGACGTCGAGCTGACGCGCCTACGACATCGTCAGGACGCTCGGCGACGGAGACGAGGCAGGGGTTCGTCGCGCGTGGACCTATGTTGCATCGGCATAAGAAGCATCGCCGCCAACCTCGGCCTCGGGGTTCCGCGCCTCCTCCCCCGTCGCGTAGGTCACGTTCGCCAACTCCGGCGTGCAGGAGGACGCCGCGTGCGGCGCCGTACCCGACCAAAGGTAACGACGAGACCACGGCCACGGATCACCTTCTCTTTCGGTTCGGGGCTGTAGATCGATTGTAATCTCAATGACGAAGGACGAATCTTTGGTCGCATCCGCATGCAGACAACCTGATCAAGAACGACGGTGGGCGTGCTGCTTCCCCCGAAGCAGAAGGACGCGACGTTGCCGCTGCCCGGGTGGATCATCGAGTCGCTCAAGGCGGTGCGGTTCATCGACGCGGCCCACTTCTCGGTCCCGGCGAGGCAATACGCGGTGGAGCTGGTGGCCGGGCGGGAGAGCGCCATCGCGCAGGTGATCCGCACAGTGCCAAACCGCGCCTACAACCTGTCGTTCGCCGTGGGCGACGCCAAGAACGGCTGCCACGGGTCCATGCTGGTGGAGGCGATCGCGGGCAACGTGACGCAGAAGGTGCCGTTCGAGTCCGCCGGGAAGGGTGGGTTCAAGGCGGCGGCGTTCAGGTTCGTGGCCGCCGGCGCCCGGACCCGCCTCACCTTCTACAGCTCCTACTACCACACTAAGGTAGGGGGTTTTCTACAAATGTGCTTTAAATTTAAGGTTAAATAAACAGGTATGGACTGTAGTGAACCATTTTAAAAGTTTATGGACCCAAAAAGCCACTTTGAAAGTTAATGGACCCCACTGAAACCTCCTCACGAGTTAATGGATCTCTGGTGCATTTAACTCTTTAATTTATATCCACCCCATTCCTGTCCCAACAAAGGGCCTCCGAACTGCTTTCAGTGGGCTAGTTAGTAAGATGAAGAAAAGGTTACAACCTTGGAAAGGGGGTAATATGACATCTGGAGGAAGGTTGATCCTAACAAACTCCACTCTTAGCAGCTTACCTACTTACACAATGGGAGTTTACAGATTACAGGAGAGTGTTCACCAGCAGTTTGACTCAGTAAGGGCCAAATTTTTTTGGCAAGGTGCTTCGGATAAATTTAAATACCACATGATGAAGTGGGAGAATCTATGTATTCCTAAGGATTATGTGAGCTTTAGCTTAGGGATAATAGAGACTAGGAGAATGAATGATGCCTTACTAGGGAAATGGGGCCTGGAGAATGTTACAAGCTAAGGAGGAGGATATGGTGTATCAGCTTCTCAAAATGAAATATTTCAAGAATAGGTCGTTTATACAGTGTAAGAAAGACAAAGGGTTTCTTCGCAAAAAAAAAAGAAAAAAAGAAAAGACAAAGGGTCGTCTCAGTTTTGGAAAGGGGTTGTCAATATTAGAGATCTTCTGCATTGGGGCTGTAAAACAAATGTAGGCAATGGTATGAGTGTTTTGTTCTGGGAGGATGTTTGGGTTGGTGATATTCCTCTTAAGTTGGAGTTTCCATGTCTATATGAAATCTACAGTGAAACTAATGTGGTGGTTAGAGATTTTTGGGAAGGTGATGGCTGGAATATCAGATCTAGAAGCGCTTTAGGAGGGGAGGATATTCTGGAGTAGGATAGGCTCATGGTTTTATTAGATGATTATGTTCTGAATGAGGAACCTGATACTTTCAGTTGGGTCTTAGAGAAATCACAGAGCTATTCAACTAAATTTATGTACAGGTATATGTCTTTTCGGGGTATTACAAATGACAGGATGAAGAATTTTTTTGAAACGGAGGATGAAGAAATTGTGAAAAACCAAGCTACATATGAAGATCAAGGTTTTCATGTGGCAGGATAGACTTCAAACTGGGGTGAACTTGAAAAAGAAAAAATGGAAGGGGAGCAGCAAATGTTTTTTTTTTGAAGAATCTAGAGGGGCCAAGGCCCCTACAGTAATTTATTGAAAAAGAACCAAAAGAGTTTAAGCAACAGTACAGGCTAACGAAAAAAGAAAGGGAGAACAACATCACAGAGCAGGGAGCAAACTAAGAGACCAAAAAAACCTCAAAAAGAAAATCAACAACAGGAGACAACCTATTCTAGACTTCGGATCCATGTGATCAGCTGCTCTTCCTGTCCTGTCTTCACTTGATGCTAAAGAAGCAAGAGTTCTCTGAAGAAAACACGTCTGCATCCAGGCAGATCTATACTGACACCTTTGAAGATAAGGTCATTTCTTGCTGTCCAGATAGTCCAACACATAAGAATTATGGCCTCCATCAAGAACTGAGAATTAAGTTGAATCTTCAACTGAACAGAAAGCTCAGGGAAGTTGCTGCCCAAAGGGATGTCAATGCTTATTATGTCCCTGTTCAACTGATTCTTCCACCAGATGATTGCACAAGACACAATTATAGGAATCCAGATGCATGTTCCTTCTTCTCGGAATGTTTCTGGTGCTAAGTCTACCATTGAGTAGAAGCCAAAAGAAGACTTTATGTTTAGGCTGACATCTGCTCTTCCATAGCCATTTGAAGGTGGGGTGAATATCTGTATGTCCAACTTGAATTTTATAGACTTTGGCCGAGGCAAAGATGTTGGATCCCCAGGAATACAACCAACTGTCATTATCCTATACTCTTATAAAGCTAAACTCCACTACAGATTTCTCTCAACATGCAAACTATCCACATCAGCAATCCATTAGAACTTGCAATTATAGCCAACTAGCATATGTAATTATAATAGTTATCTCTTCATCCACTAACATGCATTTAGCTGTCCACATCAATGTGTCAAATCATTCACCAAAATTAATTTAAGATAGTTTTATTCATATAACTATAAATATAAATAGTCTAATTTCTTTTTAAATTATCTGGAATCCCCGCAGCAATGCGTGGGGTATTCTCCTAGTTGTTACTAAGGGGCATACTTTCAATCAAGTGCTGAATGTCTTGCAATTGCAGAAAGGTTGAGACAGTGGTAACCGAAACAAATCTGAAAATACCTCATGACTGAAAGCTTTCTGAACTAAAATCAGTTTGTTCTTTGCAATGGAGAAAATCTCAGGAGCTGACGCAGCCAGGGACTGATTATTCCAAGTGTCATACCAAAATAGTGCACTCTCTCCATTCTCCACATGAGGACTAGCAATAAGTTTAAAGTCTGGAAGAAATTTCATGGTATCCCTCCACCAAAAGGAGCCCTTTTTGACATGGTTTGGCAGCTTCCCATTTCTGTAATTCTTCTCCCAGATCAGATTGACCCATGGGAGGTCATTTTTGTTGAACAACTTAATGAAAGTTTTTAATGAGGAGCGCCTTGTTTTGCTTCTCAATGTCAATAACTCCCGGGCCACCTTCTTCCTTGGGTTTGCATACCATCTTCCAAGCTGCCTTTGGTGGTTTCCTTGCATTTATATCTGGTCCCCTCCATAAGCAATGCCTCCAGTATTTACCAATTTGCTTGATAACGGCCTTGAAGGACTAGGGTACACAAGAAAAAAGTGGGCAGGGAAGAGAGGACTACATTTCTCATGTGTAGACGGCCTGCCTGGTTCAAGAAACAGGACATTCCTGTCAGTCTTTTTTCACACCTATTAACAATTGGGAGGAAATCTTGAGCCCTTGGCCTAGCAATGCTTAAGGGCAAGCCAAGGTAAGTGAAGGGAAAACTTCCTTTAGAGCAACCAAAAGTTCTGGCCAGAATTTCAAGCCTCTCATTTGACACATTATTAGGTATCATCATTGATTTGCTGAAGTTTACCCTGAGACCGGTACTCATTGAAAAGCTATTTAACAATGACCTGATTAAAAAAAGTTGCCTTGTGTCACCTTCTGCAATAATCAGTGTATCATCCGCATATTGTACTATAAGAAAATCATTGGCTGTGCCAGTTGGTATTGGAAGTTGCAAGAGGCCCATATCCTTGGCCTTGTTTATCATTGACTGTAAGAAATCTGCTGCAAGAACAAATAATAGGGGGAACAAGGGGTCGCCTTGCCTAACCCCCCTTTTGCAGTGGAAAGTTTTCCCAGGAACCCCATTAAGCAGCACAGATGAGGTGCCTGAAGAAAAAATGTCCTACATCCATGTTAACCATTTCTGCCCAGACCCTTTGGCCTCCATCAGAGTAAGCATGGCCTGGTGCTCAATTTTATCAAATGTCTTTTCAAAGTCTAACTTTATGATGACAATCTCCTTTCTTGAATGGTGGCAAAGATAAAGATATTCATATGACCAAGCCAAACAATCCTGAATTGTTCTATTTCTCATGAATCCATACAGATTCCTATGAATTAAAGAAGTTATGATGGGCTGCAACCTGTTTGCAAGCGGCTTAGTGACCAACTTGACTGAGGAGTTGAGAAGAGATATTGGCCTGAACTGATATGAAATTGTTCTTGCCCCATCAACTTTTGGGATAAGAGTGATGTAGGAGGAGTTGATACTCTTAAGACACACTTAATTAGTGTGGAAGGCCTGACAGAGATTATAGAAGTCTTGCTTGATGCCAGGCTAGCTTTTCTTCAGGAATTCATTATTAAACCCATCTGGCCCAGGTGATTTATCGTTTGGGAGGGCCTTAATAATACTGTCAATTTCATTCTGGGTAAATGGGGCTTCCAGAAGATCAAGATGATTGCTTCTCTAAATGAAGAAGCTTGGGTTAACAGTAAACTCAGAAAATTCAGAGGTGCCCAACCTAAATTTGAAATCATCCCAAAGGACTTGCTCTTTCCCTCTGTGATCACTGACTACTACCCCTTCATTGGAAACAAGCTCAGCAATTGAATTTCCCCTGTGCCTTATAGTAGCACTGGCATGAAAGAAGCTTGTACCTGCATCACCAAACTTTATCCATTTGACTGCACCTCTTTGCTTCTAGTAAATTCTATGTTGCTCAAGAAGTTCTAACAAATGATTTTTAAGCAACTCTTTAAAATTCCATTCCTCCACACTTAGATCTCTATAGTCCCCTAAAACTTCCATGAGTTGCAGGGTTGCTTTAGTGTTTTCAATCAAAGTTTTCAGACCTATTTTGGAAGCTTACCACTCTTTCAGTTTTCTTCTCAGGTTCTTACATTTTGCTGTTAGAATCTTGGCACAATCACCATCTTGGACAGGAGTTGCCCAACAATCAGACAGAATCTCAGTGAACTGATCACTAAGTAGCCAATAGTTTTCAAATCTAAAAACTTTACTCTTAGGGATAGAGGTAGCAACTGAGACTAGGCAGGGAGTATGATCAGAAGGTGTCATGTCAAAAGCTTTGACAGTGGTGTTTGGGTATGAAATAGTCCAACTCTCAGAAGCGAAAACCCAGTCTAGCTTTTCTAGCAGAGGTGAAGGTTGCATATTTGACTAGGTGTATTTTCTACCCAGCAAAGGAATTTCATTCAGGCCCAGCAAACTGATGACCTCATTGAATAGAAGCTTTTCAGCCATATTCCCCCCAGGTTTGTTTCTATTCCCATGCCTCCTGATTAGGTTAAAGTCTCCTAATAGAATCCAATCAACATTGTCTGGGATCTCAATTTCTTTTAGCCAGTTAAGAAAAAACTCTTTACCTTCTGTAGTATTGGGCCCATAAACACAGGTCAGCATCCAAGAGGTATCATTATGACAAGAGGTAAACTCTATGGACAGCCCAAACTGGTTACTAAAGGTTCTTTGCCCAGAAAAGACTGAGATTTTTCAAATAACAAGGATGCCACCAGAGGCTCCAACTGAAGGGATGAACTCATAGGTGTCAAAAGCACTTGGGCAGAAAATGTTTACAAGCGGTCTGTCAAAGGCCTCTCTTTTTGTCTCCTGTAAACACACAATGTCGTAGGATGATTGCACAATTTTATCTCTCACAGCATCCCATTTCCATCTGGCATTAATGCCCCTAACATTCCAAGAAAGAACATTCCACTTTCAACAAAAGTTTGTACTCATGACTGAACTGTTTAAAACAAAAGATTGGAGACCAAAGCATAGCTAGGTTCTCAGGATTATATCTCAACAATGACAACAAGTCAAAGGAGGACAAAAACTATTAGGATCCCACTTTAGCTGCCTTTAGCTTGATCCTTTCCTGCAGGCCCTTCATGCTCAGCCTCATCATCTTCAGTCATCTGCCTGCTGCTGCCTTTCTTGCTGGTACCCTTCTTCCCTTGCTTCTTGATCACTGGATTGTTCTTCTTCTTTTTGAGCACATCATCCTCTAGGCTCTCAGGATTCATATCACAGAACTGCATACCCAAATTTCTAATAACTTTAGTGGAAAGAGTTGGTGGAGATGGAGAACAAGCTAAGCATCTTTTATCTAGGCAACCAGAGGGTTTGGACCCTTTGTTATTCAGCTTAATTCTTGGGCTTCTTCTTACCTCGTTGTCCACTAAAGGGGTTCTTCCCTTGCTGGTCTTCCTCTTGGGTGCACGTTTAGGGCTCGAACTTTCTTCCTGCACTTCCTCTATAGTCAGGGAAGCCATCTCTCCTTTTTCTTTCACATGTCCCATTTCTAATGAACAAAGGAGTCCAGTATCAGAGGGGCATCATTTAAGTAATGAGAAATCAATATGACCCCACGTACCTGTTATGAACGACGTATAGGAATATGAAGTAAAGAATCAAGCCACAGAGGAGACACACGATTTAACGTGGAAAACCCCTCCAATGTGAAGGGGAAAAACCACGGGCACCAGCCAGCAACAATCTCACTATCTCAAGAGTTTTTTGGGTTACACGCCTATGGCGGCTTACAAGAGAATCGAGTCTCCACGAAACCCTAGCAAGGGTGTATATACCGTACCGTACCGCGGGGGCTCCGCCCCCCGCACCCCCCGAGCACAGGGGCGAGACCTGATGGGCCAGCTTCAGACTCCGCTACGCTCCGGCCCAAGCCTCCGGCGACGGGCCTCCGCTTCGCTCCGTCAGAAGCCTGGCCTATATCTTGAAGTGAATTTGGAACAACTCCAACAGTACCTTCAAGATGATGCATGGCCTTTGAAGACAAGAACTCCTTGGCCCAACAAAATGTTGACGTCGAAAGTGATCCGAATCAAACACCAACAGGGCCTTGGACGCCCGGGCCGCTACGGACCGAAGAACGCAGCGAGGATATCACTCTTTCGTGGTGAAGAACGGAGAGGTTTACAAGCAAACCACCAAATAATAACCAACGTGCTTACGTGACGAAGAACCGGCTAGTTTTCAGGCAAACTAGCAAAGAAACCGTCGAAGCTCTCGCCCGGGAGGGACCCCGTCAGGGCAAGGACGTCGTCGGGTTGCCCTAGGTCGGCCGGCAAGCCTAAGGCGCCATCCTTAGTCGTCGGATCAAGGGATGAACAGCATGGGGGTTGGAGAAGAGGGCAAAAGGGTTGGAGAAGAGGGCAAAAGGGTTGGAGTAGAGGGCAAAAGGGTTGAAGTAGAGGTAGTAGATTGATTTGTTTGTCGATTGGATAGATGGTAACTCAATCGGCCATGATCCTCTCATATATATAGAGGGGGGTGGTCTTATCCCAGTAGGAAACCTCTCCAAGCTTTATTTTCTAAGTTTCCCACGAGTTTGGAACAGTTCGGATCGGAATCCAAAAGGCCAGATCCGAACAGGATTTTCTGTCAGGTATGTCGGAAGTCCAGTCGGAAGTCCCGACTTGGGTCGGAAGTCCCGACTTGAGTCGGAACTCCCGACGTAGGGATAACCCCAGACACCCGAGCAGATTTCTTCAGGCTTCCCGGAAGTCCCGACACACGTCGGAACTTCCGACAGTCGGAAGTCCCGACTTGGGTCGGAACTCCCGACGACGAGGCATCTTTCCGAGGGCATAACTTCTTCATCCGGACTCCGAATTAGACATTCCATATATGTTTCTTGACCGTCTCGACGAGAGGAATGCAATGGTGAAGTCCGTTTCACATTTTGACAACTTCACAAAATGAACATTTTTTGTTGTCAACATATGCCCCCCTGTTTTCAAGTGAATGATGCATAAACCTGAAAACACTTAATCAAATAAATTAAAACCAAACAACGACGATTCCCATCTCATCGGCTGCTCAGTGGCTAAGGACGATGTATACATCAGCCATTTTTCTAAGGGCGATACATGTATCGGCCATTGTTTGGTGAGCACTTAGGCTTCTTGCCAAACACTTGGAAAGTACCTTTTTAAGTACCTCCCGTTGATTGCTCTCGTGAGACGTTCACCTTGCAATGTCTCTAGCACATATGAATTTCCGAATATAACTTTGACCACTTTGTAAGGACCTTCCTAATTCGGTGACCGCTTGCCAAACTGATTGCTCTTCGATCCAATTGGTAGTATGGTTTTCCACACCAATTCTCTCACTTGGAAGGATTTGCTCCTGACTTTCTTGTTGTACGCTTTGGCAACTCGAGCTTTATCTTTCTCTATTTCCTTGAGAGCTTTTAATCCCACATCAGTCACCTCATCGATATTATCCATCATCAAATCATGATACACAACAGCTGATAAATCATTTTGTTTAGTAAGCCTGTATGCATCCAAATTCAATTCGACAGGCAACACGGCCTCTTGGCCATATACTTACTCAAAAGGAGTAACCTTTGTAGCACCTTGTCTTGAAATGCGATGTGCCCATAGAGCCTCAGACAAAACTTCATGCCATTTCCTTGGATTCTCCTCAATTTTCTTTTTGATGAGCTTAATCAAAGTCTTATTACTAGATTCAGCTTGGCCATTGGCTTGAGCATAGTATGGAGATGAATTGAGTAACTTGATCTTATATAATTTGACAAATTCTCTCACCTCTTTAGACACAAACGATGTCCCTTAATCTGTAGTTAATGTTTGAGGGATGCCGAATCTATGAATAATATGCTCAGTAATGAACTTAATTACTTTCTTGTGTGTCATATTCTTCAAAGGAACTCCCTCGGTCCACTTAGTAAAGTAATCTGTAGCAACTAACACAAATCGGTGTCCCTTCGAAGATTAGGGATATATTTGGCCAATGAAGTCTAACCCCCAACCACGAAAAGGCAGCAGCAGGCACAAGCTGAATATTTCCAAATTTCTGGCACTCTTCGCAACCTTTATAATAGCGAAAACAATCGGCCCTCATAGTGGGCCAATAGAAATCGGCTCTACGCAATAACCACTTCATCTTCGGGGCCGATTCATGCGTACCACAGATGCCTTCATGAACTTCTCACATAGCCACTCTTGCCTGATCTGATCCCAAGCACTTAAGTAGCAAATCTTCGGTGGTTCTTCGATAGAGCTCATCATTATGCAATACATATTTGAAAGCACTCCGCCGAACACTTTTATCAATTTTGGCACTTGGATCATGTAGATATCTCAATAAGGGAGTCCTCCAATCTTCTAAATCGGCCCCAACATCACTAGAAGTTATATCGGGCTGATTTGATAGCTTCTCAAGCGAATTCACCGGGCTGGTCAAAGGAGAGTCGGCTGAACCAACTGGGCCGGTAGGCTTAGCCGATTTAGAGGTGTCAGCTTGGCCAACTAGGGCAGTCGGCTTAGCCGACTTGGCCACATCAGGAGAGTAGTCGGCTGAGCCAACTTGGTTAGTCAGCTTAGCCGACTGGTCTGTACCTACATAGGAAAAATTGAAATCTTCATGCATCGGCTGTTCTTGAATATAGAAATTATGTCCGCTGACATCATAGCCAGATGCTTGCTGAGCTAACATGTTGGCCTTTTGATTTTCATGCCTCGGAATATGCCGAATTTGAAATTCGGCAAAATAATCAATAACATCAAGGCAAGCATCAAGACAAGCTCTTAGTGATCCTTCTAAACATTGAAATTCACTAGCAACTTATTGTACTACCAGCAAGGAATCACCATAGGCTTCAACATGTTATACCCCATGGATTGCAATATAGCCAAGCCGAATAAGAAAACTTCACATTCGGCTCAAATGTTGGTGCAGATATAATTTTAATCGGCTTGATGTCTTCAATAGCACCATTGTGAGAAATAATGATTATGCCAACACCTTGGCCTTATTTGCAAGCCGACTAATCATATTGTCACATCCATGAAGTAAATCAAAATGCATATATGATGCCCCCCGGGCCTTAAGGCCATCAAAGTAAATTCCATGGGGCTTTCTAATAGCACGATGGTCGCAAGCATTCATCGGCTATATTTTTACACTAAGGGCGATATCAAAATATCGGCCTTATGAATTCATCCACAAGAGCATGCATAACCGAAATAAATATTTCGGCTTCTGATCATCGATAAGTAAAATAACTTGGCAACCCTCCATAACATAAAGATCCACACCAAAGATCAAAATAAGAAGCTAAGGGATAACCATGCATACCGGGGAATGAATTCCACATAGGCATAGGCAAAGAATATGGATGATGCCATGACCAATAATTTTGATGATTTAGTTCAAACCTCCAACTTGGTAATTGTTTCTTGAATCTCCTTCTCTCCTTTGCTTTTATTGCACCACTTGCTTGAACATTATCCTTCTGAGCTTGAATACTTGCTTTGGAAACCCATGCCAAGCCTTTTTCTTTTAGCTTCTCTGTACTAAGCTTTTGTAGCTTGTTTTCTTGCCACTTTGGTAAACCGATTGAGTATATCGATTTTATTTCTGTTTTGGACAGCGGTAAATCTTTCTTGATTTTGGACACTCCCACCTTCTTTTGTTCAGATGTGGCACCTAGAATATTAATAGATGACTTCCTCACTTCTTTGCCATCAATAGCCGGATTTTTCAGCAATGTAATCGGCTTTTCAATTGTTAAATTCAGATTTGAACTTTTCTTCTTTCGGCCATCATACTTCACGCGGTAAACTTGTTTTACCACTTTCTTCTTTGTTTGAGCTCCAGACCGGTTTTGATCAAACTGGTCTTTACAAGATGATGATCTCTCTAAATGTCTAGGAGCTGCATACTCTATATATTGTGGCCTAAAATATGGTGAAACATGTGCCTCTTGATCAAACCAGCCCCAAGATGAATAAGGATGAAAATATACGGGCTGTGGTCCATATGACATGGTAATTGGCTGCTCAAAAGGAGAATATGTTGTTGCTGCATGAGATCTATCTCCTTGCCAATTCCACTCTTGAAACTTGTGCTTTGGAGGCAACTTTGATAATTGGATTTTCTTTGGCTGATTGGTGACATTTGTTTTTGTTATCTTCTCATATTTAGCTAGAAGTTCCTTGAAGCTAAGCTTCGGCCTTCTACTTCTTTGTTTGTCATGACCTTTACCTCCATTAGCTTTACGAGCATCCTCCTTCTCTCCATCTTGATAGACATGCTCTAAAGGAGGATTCTTAGCCGATTCCCCTTGCTCAACGAGATCAATCAGCTTTTGCTTTGGTTGGAGAGATTTCAGCTGCCCCCCAGTGTCTTCTGTAACTGTGATAACTTTGTTGTCCTCTAGAATATCTTCTATTTGTAATTCATCAACAACAACCTTGCCTTCACTTGAGGGCTCCACATCTCTCTCTTGGGCGTTCAAGCTTTGAGCTTTGAGTGAATCGGCTAATGCAAGCCGATTCGAAACCTGTTTGCCATCAAGACCAATTAAATCCAATTGAATCCAATTGGTCTATGTGTTGAGCTTTAGAAAATCACAATCGTCCTTTATGAATGGCCGATTGGATGACTCGACGAAACACATTGCAATCAGAAGTATTATGATCAGATGAATTATGCCATTTGCAATATGTAAGTTCTTCTAAGTTTTTAACAGATGGCAAAGCATTGTGATCAATGATTTTAATAAAATTATTCTTAAGTAGGATATCAAAGATATGATCACAAAAAGTAAAGTCAAAGGTGTACTTTGATTTCTTGAGCCAATTCTTTTATGGAGTCGGCTTTAAAGCTAGGCAAACGAATGGATCGGATTTATTATCAATCCATTCGGCCACACCTTTGCAATTGCTTATAAGAAGCTTTAACTTTGATGAATTACCACTATCGGCCTTGCCATATGGAACAATGTCTTGGCCGATAGAATCTGAATTTATTTTATTATTAACAAATAAATTGCTATTCTCAATCGGTCTATTATAACAATTAGCAAGGATATCTCTAATAGATGCAGAAATTGAAATAGTATGACCGGATTGAAATTTGAGCAAAATATTTGTGTTTTCTACCTTGTTGATCATGTTGGAAAAATGCACGTCCCTGATTTGCATGATGTTGCTCTTCATCTCCAGAGAATGATCAACAATAGGTGCTGAATCATCTGAAGATGCATCGGCAGCTGTCGAGACTGAGAAAGTCGGTTTAGCCGACTGGAAGTCGGCTAGGCCGACTTGGGCACTAGCAGGGGCAGTCGGCTTAGCTGACTCAGGGCAGGCAGCAATCGGCTCAGCTGACTTTGAAGTCGGCTCAGCCGATTCTAAGTAGGCAGGCAGCCCTCCTTTATTGCTTGTAGGGGCTTCATCTCCATTACTGATGCGGTAATCACTAGATAAGTGTACAACCCCTTTAACTCCTGAATAATCAAGTCTAGCTGATTTCTGGCGTTTTTCATGCTTTTCTATAGCAAGACTTGTTTTTTGAGATGTGATTGATTCAGAAAGTATATTGTATTGTTCGGCTTTTGTAGTCGAACCTTTGCTTACATCCGAATCAATTATTTCTTTCATGCCCACTAGCAATCCTATTTTAGCCGATGACCTAACTGTGATCGGCCTTTTCTCTTTAATCTTTCCAAAATATTCATAGAATTGCTTCTCTAATTGAGACCATTAACCAATAGTACATTGCGACAAAGATGTAAACCATACAAAGGCAATACCAGTGAGAGATAAAGGAAAATTTCGCACTCTCATATAGTCTTCTTTACCGGCAAAACCTAGCTGTGAGAGATATATACTAATATGTTCTATAGTGGTTTTATCATCTTCACCACTAAATTCATAAAAATCAGGTACCCACCAACCATTAGGAGTTTTCAAGTAATCATAGCATAATGGGTATGGTCTATGATAAGTGGGCACCTTCCATTTAGAGGAACCATATGGATTTTTAGCATGGGCTAAATCTTCATCGATTCGGTTTGATTTGAGAGCAACAAATAAAGCCGAATCATGATTGCTTGCAAGTGCACACATTGCTGAATTTTTATTGATTCGGCTATAATTATTAGCAATATGTGGAGCCGAATCACAAGTTTTAGCGCTCGAATGCCTTGCTGAAATTTCACTAATTCGGCTATGGTCACGGGCGAAATACAAAGCTGAACTGTGGGCATTGATCTTTGCATAAGGTGCTGAATTTTCATTGATTCGGCTATGGTTACTAGTAACACATGAAGCCGAATCATAAGTATTAGCACTTAAGCACCTTGCTAAATTTTCATTAATTTGGCTCGAGTTGGGAGTAACATATGGAGCCGAATTATGAATAGGAGCATTGGCATATGATGCTGAATTTTCAGAATAATTGGCTAAATAATTAGCATTGTTATAACCAATTCTCTTATTCATCGGCATGTCTTGTGGTGGGACCACATATTGTGAACTTATAGCCGATGAATAACAATTTACATGTTGGATGTTGCTAGTAGCATCAAAACTCGAAGAATTTACAACATGCATCGACTTTTGACCACAATATTCATAATTATGATGTGTATGATGAGGAGCATTAACAAAAGTATTAGCCGATGTAACATATCTAGTATTATTACAACTAGCAACACCAACATGAGAGCTCAAAGAACTTGCAAAATAACTATTAGGATCATCAGATGCATTTGCAAGTTGTACCTCAGGGTGATTGTAGTAATATTGTGATGCAACACCTTGGTACTTCATGATTTATAACTTGACCGCCTTGCTGAATTTTTCGATAAGCAGCGCAACTTGTTGCAAAATCGCAAACAAGATCACGAGGGGTCAAAACCAGATGCGATCGGCCTTTTAGGCCAGATGCAACGGTAATGGCGAGATCAAGAAGATAGATCAACGAGGAGTAAGGCTAGGTCAGAGAGATCAGCTATAAGAGATAGCCGAACCAATCTTCCCCAGCGGAGTCGCCAAAAAGTGTGTTGACGTCGAAAGTGATCCGAATCAAACACCAACAGGGCCTTGGACGCCCGGGCCGCTACGGACCGAAGAACGCAGCGAGGATATCACTCTTTCGTGGTGAAGAACGGAGAGGTTTACAAGCAAACCACCAAAGAATAACCAACGTGCTTACGTGACGAAGGACCGGCTAGTTTTCAGGCAAACTAGCAAAGAAACCGTCGAAGCTCTCGCCCGGGAGGGACCCCATCAGGGCAAGGACGTCGTCGGGTTGCCCTAGGTCGGCCGGCAAGCCTAGGGCGCCATCCTTGGTCGTCGGATCAAGGGATGAACAGCATGGGGGTTGGAGAAGAGGGCAAAAGAGTTGGAGTAGAGGTAGTAGATTGATTTGTTTGTCGATTGGATAGATGGTAACTCAATTGGCCATGATCCTCTCATATATATAGAGGGCGGTGGTCTTATCCCAGTAGGAAACCTCTCCAAGCCTTATTTTCCAAGTTTTCCACGAGTTTGGAACAGTTAGGATCGGAATCCAAAATGCCAGATCCGAACAGGATTTTCTGTCAGGTATGTCGGAAGTCCCGACTTGGGTCGGAAGTCCCGACTTGAGTCGGAACTCCCGACAGTCAGAACTTCCGACTTTTGTCGGAACTCCCGACGTAGGGATAACCCCAGACACCCGAGCAGATTTCTTCAGGCTTCCCGGAAGTCCCGACACACGTCGGAACTTCCGACAGTCAGAAGTCCCGACTTGGGTCGGAACTCTCGACGACGAGGCATCTTTCCGAGGGCATAACTTCTTCATCCAGACTCCGAATTAGACATTCCATATATGTTTCTTGACCGTCTCGACGAGAGGAATGCAATGGTGAAGTCCGTTTCACATTTTGACAACTTTACAAAATGAACATTTAACACAAAACTTATCTGGAGACATCAACATGACACTATGACAGTGAAAAAGTTGGACCACTCAACTAGAATGCTGACTGTAGGCAAGTAGGGTTACCTGGACAAAAAGAACTTGGCCCAAATTCTGGTTGCTTCTGCAGTCCTCCTTTCCCAATCCATGAAAACAGGGTCAGGCACCTCATTTCTGATCAGAACCATACCCACATTCAGATGCTGATTTTCATTCCCCAACTGTTGCTGTTCCTCTGGAACCACCTGATCATCCAGAATGTTATCAGGTAAATTAGGATCATCTTCAAAGTTCATTAGCTGATCCAGAGGGATTTCTTCATCAATCATGTTGACATGGTTGGCTGGTAGTAGAGGCACTTGTTGCTGTAACTCATCAGCAAGATTCAGAAGTTGCTGCTCATCAGGTAGAATTGGGGGTAACAGATTGTTCTGAGCTTCCTGTGCAATGATCACTTATTCCACTATTTTATTGCCATCTAGCAAATCATTTAGCTCTAGAAATTCCCCTTGAGGTTGAACAGGGTTCAGGATGACCTCCTGGGGATTGTCCTCCTGCTCTGCTAAGCCATTCAGGCCAATCTGCATGGGTTGTACTGGTTGCATGTTGAGATCTTGCACAAAGACCTGCGGGGCCTGCTATTGAGGCTGGGGCCATGGAGCCCATGCACCATTCCAGGCTGGATTCTGTTTAGGCTACTATTCATTCTAACCCTCATCCTATCCTTGATCCTGCTCCTCATGATCTAGCCCAGCCCCTGGCTGCCTCAATCCAAAAAAGGCAAAGTGGCCGGGCTCCATCCCCAATTGGAAGTTCAGGTATAGGATCTTCATCCTGGGGTCTACCACCCAGCAAATTATGCTAAAGAATCTCACACCGGACTGTCCACGAGTCACTTTCAAACCCTTCAGACTTAGAAAAAACAATGAAGTGAGGGATTGACTGAAGATCGATCACCCGAGCTCTGATGACGACTCTGGTCAACCTTCTTTCCTCTTCTTGTAGGGTCAGGAACTTTCCAAAGGAGCCAATAGCATCTTGATAATATTCCTCTGCCTGGTAGTCTGGAGGGAACCCCAAAAGCATCAACCAACATTCAGTGTTGAAATGCACCCTTCTCCAATTTCTACCTTAATTGTGTCTAACAAATAGGGTGACATTATCAAACGGAGTAGGACCCTGCTGGATAACAATGTCCCTGTCCAAGGCTCTGACAAACCGCACATAAGCTTGACCCAAACTGCAGGGCTGAATATCAGAGATCGCAGTCCTCCTAGCCTCAAAGAACTCTCTTAGAACCTCATCAACCACCTCAAAGTCAAGAACATTACTCGGCAGCGGAGCAATGGTGACGATGGCGAGATCTTCATTTCTTAGAAGTGCCCTTCTAGAAGCCACCGCCCTCACCATCGTCGGGCGGTTGACAACGTCTTGCCACACCATGGTCCTCAGAACGAAGGGCCCAGGATCGGCTCTCTTGTAAGCCATGTCGCTCAGAGGATCGCTGACCGGAGAGAACGAGGTGCACTGTAGCTCAAGGTTGGGGTTTTCTGCTACAGGGGAAGGTGAAGGCTCGCATTGAGTGGAGCGAAGGGGAGACAAGGGGACGGCCAGTGACCATTCAGATGGTTTAAGACGGACAGGGGGAGATGGGCCTGGAGACTCGCGGTCCACCAGCAGGGTCTCCGGCTGCTTAGGCCAAGGAACAATAAGTTCTGGCACAAGTTTCAAATTGGCCCAAGGAGACGAAAGGGCCTTGACCAATTCCCCAAAGGAACTAAAATGCTACGGCCGGGATGGGCCCGACTGAACCGGAGCCTGGAACCAATTAGGTTGACTAGCAAGCGCCATTTTTTCTTTTCCGTGTTCGCAGCTTGTCGTGGTTTAATGGCGAACACAGGACATGAGGCTGTGACATGGCCCGAGGCACGGCATGCACGGCATCTAATTGGCCAACGACAGTTACGTCTGGAATGCCCCAAGGCATGGCATTTGGGACAAGGAGCTGCAGCCGCCGCCACCATGGGAGCACCTTCACGCCGGGGTTGGGGACGAAGAAGTTTAGGATCCCGGCGAGCAGCAGAAGGTGCACTGGGGAAGGAGATACGTTGGAACACGGGGATTCTAGCTTTTGGCTGTCCAGAGCTCCGTCCAAGGGGCACCGCTTTGGCTCCAGAGAGATGAGGATTGCTCACCGGAAGTCGGACAGCATCAGCAAAGGAGAGCTTAGGAGCTTGTTTGGGGGCAGCCGCATGCCAAGAACAACGTTCCTCATCCAGGAACATGGAAAGCTCGAGACGCCAGTTAGGGCCACCTCCTCCCCAGAGGTGAAAGAAGAGCTTGAAAAGATCACATTCGAAGGAGATCAGTCTACGAATAGCAAGCCCAACCTCCTTGGATGCAACGGAGAACTTGAAGACCCTATCACCCAGGGCAGAGACCTTGAAGCAGGACGCAACACCCCCAATGATGGCTTATCCGCGCCAGCCTACAGGATGGCCTTCCGGGCGGTAACGGCTTTTAGTTTCGGTTACCGTGCCGGGACAACGATTCCGAAATTAAAGGTGGAACCTTCAGTTCCGGGTCATCGAGCCGAGACTAAAGAGGGACCTAACCGGGACTAAAGGCCCTCCAGCCGAGCAAACGTGGCCGCACCCTTTAGTTCCGGTTGGTAACCCCAACCGAGACAAAAGGTTTTGTTTTCCTTTTTTTTTGTTTCTATTTCTATTTACCTTTTTTTTCTATTTTCACGCTGCTACCAGATTTTTTTTTGTTTCTATTTCTATTTTCCTTTTTTTCCTATTTTTAATTGATGATTCGTTTTGGTTTTTGAATACGCATTCTACGCTGCTAGAATATACGTACGTTTATAATGTTCAACATTTTGTATAAACTATAGTACGAAGGACCTTTAGTCAAGGATCAGCGGTACAATCTTGTTCAAGTTCGTGCTGCTTGGTTCGAGAGCTGAGCTTTTAAGTTAGCTTTCACTCTTCTGAGCAAGCGAGGTGGTGCTAATAGGTGGGACTGGCCAGCAATTCCAGCATATTGCGTACTGGGCCGGCCCATCGAGGCTCCTGTAAACGCCCGGGACTAAAAGACCTTTAGTCCCGGCTGATAATACCAGCCGGGACTAAAGGTATACCTTTAGTCCCGGCTCGTAATACCAGCCGGGACTAATTGATTTGGTCGTGTTCAGTTGCATCGGACCAGCTAGGACTAAAGGTCTTCGTTTTCAGTGTCAACAATAAATGCAAGCAGGTAAATGCAAGCCGGGACTAAAGCTTGTAAATGCAAGCAGGTAAATGCAAGCCGGGACTAAATCTCGTAAATGCAAGCAGGTACAAGTAAAGCACCATCAAGTACGTATTCGTTTCTTATTGCTACTTTAGTCCCGGTTGGAGTTTCAATTCCTACGTACAAATGCAAGCACGACAACCGGGACTAAAAGCTTGAAACATGCATATGGGTCCCAGTTGGAGTTTCAAGCTCTAAGCTTTAGTCCCGACTGAAGTTTCAAGCTCTAAGCTTTCTAGTACAAGTAAAGCACGGCAATAAATGCAACCAGGACTAAAACTTAGAGCTTTAGAGCTTAGAGCTTAGAGCACGGCAATAAATGCAACCGGGACAGCACGCTATCAGTCCCGGCTCAAAAGACTGTCTGTTACAGTTTCAAGCTTTAGTTCCGGTTGGAGACAGCAACCGGGACTAAAGGTCCCTTTCTAGTCCCGGACGTAGCCTCCAGCCGGGAGTAGACTTTTACTCCCGGTTGGAGGGATCAACCGGGAGTAAAAGTTAACCTTTAGTCCTGGTTGGTAGCTCCAACCAGGACTAAAGGTCCCCTGCAGCAAAAGTCTGCCGCAGTAGCCGTTGGGCAGGAACCTTTAGTCCCTGGGGCAAAAAAAAAAATGTCGAGGCTAATGTCAAATTGGGACGTCGTTCTAAAGTCTGTTCTCTGGTACCATCACCAAAGCAGCCAGTGAGCACCACCAATCCCGAGGGATTAGGTCGGGAGCCTCATCGTCGTTATCCCGTAGAACGCCGTCTTGAGTAGGACCGACGGGGGCGTCAGCCCGAGAACGGGAGCCGGCGGGGGAGCTAGACACCGGCTTCGGGGAAGGGGTGGGCAAGGGCCACCGGCCCAGGAGGGAGCCGGTGGCGCACGCGCAGGGTGTTGCCTCACTCAGCTCGTCGGACGTGGAGCAGCAAATGTTGCTTGTGTGGGCTGGAAGAAACTGCAGAGCACATTTTTTCAGTTGCCATATGGCCAAGGTGGTTTGGGTTTGCTTCAAAGAAGCTTTGGGGTGGGACAGGGTGCCTGTTAGTTTGCAGGACATCTTTGATTACTGGGTGCCTTTGGGTTGTTCAGATTATCTTATTAAATTGTTCGTGTTATCCATCATTTTGTGGGGGCTCTGGAATACCCGTAATAAGATGGGGATAGAGAAAAAATTCCCAGTCTTCTAACGATGTGTTCCGGAAAATCTTCTCATTTATGCAGAAGTGGCGTTTGCTCTTGAAGCCGGGAGATGCTGAGTACATGGAGGAGAAAGTGCAAAAAACGAGGGATTGGCTGGAGACTTTTTGGAGGCTCACGAAGGACATGGAAGTCGAAGGCGTGTTGTGACTCTGGAGCTTTGGTCTTAGCAGTAGTTGTTCGACAGTTTTTTTACTGTCTTTGTTTAGTTTACAGGAGTCGAAATGCTTGGGTGCTTGTTTTGTTTAGGCTAGGGCTATGCTCGTTACTGGAAACTGGTTTCCCCAGTTGCTTCTTTTTCCTTTATGTCTGTTGAACGTTGTGTTGCTTTATAAAAGCAGGGTTTACCTCCGTCAGAAAAAAAACAAAGGCCCTCCAAAGCAAGACCCGTTCAGCCCAGCATTGAGGCCCATGTTCATGACAATATTCACATCATCCAAATGTTGTTCACAAACAAAGAAGTCCGATTTCCTCAAAAAAAAAAAAAGAAGTCCGATCCTATAGAAAGATTTATAATCAGCAACATCATGGAGCAGAATGTAGCACATCATCACAGTCAAAGCAGAGTACTACGGATTCTACGTTACATTCACAAGGACAGGATCAATAGTAGGAGTGTGACGGCCGGCGAGCCGGGCTCTATCCTGCGAACTGAGGTGAAACTGGACCTCCACACCTTGTTACACCTGGACACCTGGGAGTAGGGATGAAAACGGTACGAATATTTTCCGACTGTATTCGAAACCGAATCCGTTTAGAGGGGTTGAGATCCGTCCGTATCCGAGTCCGAATATCCAACATCCGATACCGTATCCGTATCTGAATACTCAAATCGCATATTTATGATGTCGATATCCAATCATATCCTATCCGGCATAGTTGACACTATCCATATTCGAATTCGAATCCAGACAAAAATATGAAAACAAATATAATATCGATGATATCCGTCCGTATCCGATCCGTTTTCATCTATACCTGGGAGACGAGTTCCGTCCACTGTAGCCCTGCCCACTATGATAGAAAGAACAAATCATGCAAATAACCTCTACGTGATTTCACTCGCATCTCATCAGATAGCATTTCTAGCCTTCCAAAGTGAATAACTCCAAATATATTTAGCCATGGGGCAAGCAAAGAAAACATGTAAAACTGATTCCTTGTATGTCACTAGTACAGAAAAAGTTTTTGCTCACGGTCAAAAACGAAAACTGTTTCTAGAAATCGATTTTCAGGGTCAGTTCTCTTAAAACAACCGCCCTTAAAAATCTATTCTCAGGATTGTTTTTTTAGATCCACCACACCTAAAAAGATTCTTAATTTTCAAACTTCTTAAAATTCGTTTAGAAGTAGTAAAAAAAAATAAGAAAACATATATTCCTGCTAAGAAGCGAGCTAAGAAGGACCAAGTCTCCCTGCTCAAGCCGCCCTGGCTCGGGGGCTCGGCCAAGGCATAGGGTCTCGACCGAGGGGGTTCCCAGCAGGGCAAGAGCCCTCGTGGTTGCCCCAATCTTAGCTCACGCTGGGCACTCACCCCAGGCAACAACAGAAGCAAGTCCCGGAATCTGTCAGGCATCCAGAGCCTGACAGACGTAGAACAACACGTGTCGGGCCACTGTTCTGTTCCACAGCCG
Organism: Miscanthus floridulus; assembly: GCF_019320115.1. Taxonomy (NCBI): domain Eukaryota; kingdom Viridiplantae; phylum Streptophyta; class Magnoliopsida; order Poales; family Poaceae; genus Miscanthus; species Miscanthus floridulus. The sequence continues at coordinate 14,359,481 of NC_089596.1, forward strand.
CGTGGCATTGTCATCAGCCATTCCCTTAGTAGCGTCACGCTCGGGGCATGACGTCAGGACAAGGAACCCTCCGAGACAGTTTAGTTGAGGGCTCCGAGTGCGCATTGTAGCCCCCTCTGGGCAAGGGAAGACATGGCAGCAACAGACAACACCTGGCGGTCAGCGCCATGCTACAACAGTGGTGTCAGGGGGCGGTTGTGACTTTTTTGGGCCCCCGCTATAAGACAAAGCAGGACCAGCGGCGCCAAGAGGAGAAGAATGACCGAAGCATAGGATGAGAAACCCTAGGAAGAAACCATTCGATTTGTACTCCCATGGCCTCCCCGATATATAAGGGAAGGCATGAGCTCCTATACAAGGGATCAAAACCTAGCCAGAGGAACCGAGACACAAGACAATCGGTGAAATCCCATCTTGACGAAGAGGGGAGACCAAACCAGATCAATGCCTTAGATTAGCATAGCACTTCTGCGAACACAAGGTTGATATGTGCCCTTGTAGTTCATTTTGTGATGAGTGATTGTCAATGTGATCCATGACCTAGTTGAGTTTGTGAGCTAACCATGGCGTGAGTTGGGTTGTGTGACATGTCTCTTGGCTTGTGGTGTGCTGGTGTGGAGCTCGGAGGCAGTGGTCGATGGCGAGGTGAAGGTCAAGTAGGGGTCGTGCCGTGCCAATGGACCGAGAGCAGTGAAGGACGGACGCGAGGCTTGGACTGAGGGACTAGGAGGCCGGGTGACTAGCCATGGTGGCTGACATCTGGGACATCGACAAGCACAAGTGTACATGGGAGTGATCGTGTTGACCGAGTCAAGACGGTGGGCGTGCGAGTCGAGCGGGGCTTAGGAGGACTTGGTGGCCGACGGGTCGAGGACGGCGATGACATGTGTTGAGTGGTAAGGGATGCGTATGGAGTACGCTACTCGTGAGCGGTTTGGTGGTTTAGGCCTCAAAACCATCGGTGGCCGGTTTCACAGGTTTGGGCCTCAAAACCCGGGCGGAGGTTCCGAGGAGGAACGGACGGCACGTGGTGGCATCGAGGAGTTCGCATCGAGGCAAAGCTATCTCATGAAGGGCGCGGTGGCTGTCGGATGAAGGTTACTTTGGGTTGGACCATAGTGCCCTCGGGTTAAATGGCTCGACTAAAAAATATCTAAGGGCAAAACTAGGATTGTGTAATAGCCCTATTAAATAGGATGGGAGAGCTCCCATCTCCCTTACCTCTTTCATTTTGCTTCATCCTTCTCTAGGTTTTCCGCTCCACTTAGGTTTTCTTGTGAGAGAGGTCCATAAATTGGAGAATTTGTGTAAGAACTAAAGATTGCAGCTGGAATGGAGGCCCTAACCTCCTCGTGTCCTTTGGGATTCGATTTGTGAGTTGTTCTTGTGAATCACGTTTGTGTTCTTCGCGTTCTTCCTTTCCCCCTTCTCTAGTGTGGTTTGATTCGGCGTTTTGAGACCGTTTTTTGATTTGTTCCTTTTACACTGAGACGAACTAGGATGTGAGTTGAGCCATTCTACTGAGGGATTTCATCTAATTCCTCACGAGTTCATAGATCAGGGCAAATCAAGCTCTAGGGTTGGAAAACTAGTGTTTTTCTTGTTCATCCAATTTCCCGTTGATTGGCCTCAAATTGGGCGATGATTTCCTAGAGGTAGCTCACCTATTGCCTTATGACCATGTGGTTAAAATCTGGTGGCAATTGGTTTTGATTTGACCACAAATTGAACGGATTTTGGTTGGAGGCGATTTTCGGGGCGATCTATTCCATGTTGATTTCGTGACTCGCGGACAGTTCGCCCCTGATCCCCGGACAGTCCGTCATTACTGTTCATGTCATGAACAAAAGGTCTTCTTTTGGTCATGTTTTGCTGCTCTGAACGCCAAATAGTCTGGGCCTATCCACGGACAGTCCGGGGCTGCTGTTGAAGCGTGTCTAGAACTATTTCAGCAAGTTCATTTTCTGGTGTTTGACTTGTGGAGAGTACAGGATTCAACCGCGGATAGTCCGTCGTTATTCTTTCTGCCCATGTCAGAACTGTTTCTCATCATTTAATTTTTAGGAGTTGAACGCCGGACAATCCAGCCCTCAACCCTGGACAGTCCGAGACCTGACCTACGGACAGTCCGGGCTCCCTATGGCAGACAGTCCGGGCCTGTGCAGATTGTACTGTTTTCTCTCGTTTTCTCGTGCACTTGTTTCCATCTATTCTCGGTTGATCCACTGTACCTCTTGGTCATCGTCAAAGGTACCCTGCCACCCATTGGCTCGTGATCATACCATTCTCTAGTGCCTTTGCTCTTGGGTCATGATTTTGGGACATCGACTTAAAGTTTCGAAAGAAATTTGAGGCTCCCATTCACCCCCCCCCTCTGGTCGCCGTTTTTTGTTCTTCAATTGGTATCAGAGCCGGTTAAGGATCATTCCACCTTAATCGGTCAGTGATCCATGAAGGCAACATGGAGCGTGGTTCCGGCAAACCACCATTCTTCGATGGAACAAACTACCCCTATTAGAACATTCGCATGTCGGCGCATCTTCGGGGAATTGATTGGAATGTTTGGGAGATTTGTGAGAATGCTAATTACATTGTGCTTGATACTCGCAACACTCAAGATCAAATTGATCAACACAAGACAAATAGCAAGGCTCGCAGTGTTCTCTTTTTGAGTCTTTCACTTTCTGAGTTTGAGAGAGTCTCTGATTGCACGACTGCTTGAGAGATCTGGGTGAGGCTTCAGAGCTATCATGAGAGAACCGCACAGGTCAAAACTAGACTCTTTGAGACATACAAGTGAGAGTATGAGAACTTCTCTCAGTTGAATGGAGAGTCTATCGATGCCATGTTCTCTCGCTTTTAGACGATTGTGAATAAGATATAGGCAAACAAGCCACAGCTACCTTCTGATGATCATGAGAGGTAACTCAAGTTACTATATGCCCTAGATAAAAAGGTTTGGGATGTGAAGGTGTCTGCTATCATTGAGTCCACGAACTATGACACCCTCACTATGGATGAGCTTTTCAGCAAGCTCAAGCCCACTGAGATTTATTACCAGACCCAAACCAAGATTAAGAACCCCTCTACATCGACTATGGTTTTGGTCTCAGGTAACGACTCAAGTTCTTTAGCTAACCTTTCACATATGTCATTTGCCTTGTCTTCTTTGGTGTCTATCATAGAGGAGCAGTTGGAGGCCCTTGGGGACGATGAGCTGGCACTGGCCATTAGTCGGTTCTCACAGTTTCACAACAACTGCTTGAATCGCCAACGCTGTGGTGGTCCGAAGGAAGGATGCTATGGCTGTGAAGACCCCAACCACTTTGTCACCCACTGTCCCAAGAAGAACAAGCACTCCTCCAACAAGTATGACTCCATCAAGCACAAGTACACCTCCAGCAAGCACAAGTTGAAGTGAGGATTCGACAAGGAGGTGCTCAAGAAGATGTACCTCAAGAAGGCCAAGGCCCAGGAGCCTGCCTTCCTTGCCTCCCTTAGTGACCTTGATAATGACTGCTCTTCTTCCCCCTCGAGTGACGATGAGTCCAAGAGGAAGCACGAGGACAAGCTAACCGGGCTATGCTTCATTGTCAGTTCCACCCATAGAGGGTTTTGCACCATGGTTGTCGATGCCGAGGTGAAGGCTAGCAAGGACGTGGCTCCCATCAACGACGACACTACTAAGGTAACACCTTCTGTCGACTATCTTGTTGTTGAGCTTAAAACCATGAACGACACCCTGTTTAGCCAAGATAAGCTGCCCGTGAGAGGAAAGAGTTTAAGGACAAGCTAGAAATTGTGTTGAAGGAGCTTGAGGAAGCTAAGAAGCTTGTTGTAGTAGAGTTTGACAAGGTTGAGTGCGATGAGTGTGCTGCTCACGTGTCCAACCTTATCGATTTGCAATCAAAGTATGTTGCTTTGCTTGATGAGAATGATGAGTTGAAGTCTAGGTCTGGCTTGTTGGGTGCGTGCAAGTCCTGCTCGGGCTTGCAATCTGAGCTAGCATAGAAGGTTGCTAGGATCTCTTTGCTTGAGAAGGCTAGTTCAGATAGCACTACTGCTAGGTGTGCACGCTATGAGGGTTTGGACCTAGAGCTTGAGTCCTGAAGGCACGACAAGATGAGAACCGAGGAAGACAACACAAACCTCTGGTCCATCTTGAGCTGGGTGTCCTACAGTGAGCCGTAGTTGGGCATGATGATGAGCCAGTTCAGGCAGGGAACTGGTGCATCGGGTGTAGGCTTTGTTGTAGGTGGGAAGGGTGAAAATCTATATGGCAAGGTTGGAGAATACAGTGGATTGAAACCAAGTGAGAAACCTACCACTACTCCCAAATTGATCAAGATCACTCCACTTGAGCCGACTTTGCCTACCACCAAAGATGGAGTGTTTCAAGAACCTCCAAAAGCTCCAACCCAGAAACAAATTTGGGTTCCAAAACCTAACCATCTCTAGAACCCACTTGATACTCTACCAAACATCTCTGAGTATCCCCTTCCTAAAGCCAAAAAGCCACCAAGAGTGAACCATACCCACAAGAGAGTGAGCCAACAACCACCCAAGAGAGAGGTGAGGTATCACTATGACTACTGCCAAAGGGTTGGTCATCTTGCTGAGTTTTTCTTTAGGAGGAAGAGATGGGCGGCGAGAGTATGAGTTGAACAACCAGAACATGTACCACCCGACCCATGGTGTACATGTGCTGCCCGTTCAGAGGCACAATGCTAGGCCTAGAGGTGCAATGCCTTAAGGTACTAGGCCTCAGGTTGCGAGACCACACGGTGGTCGTGCCAGACATGGTTCAGGTCATGATCAATATGACTTTGGACCTCGTGGCAGTGGCTTTCAATCCTATAGCTCTAGCAGACTACGTTTTCCCCCACGTGGTGACCACTTTCCTCAAATGGGACATGGTATGATTGGTGTTTTTCCTAACACTTTTCTAGGGAAAATGAGCCAATACTGGTACCCTTCATAGTTTAGTAACCCTAGTGTTGCACCATTTGCTCATCCCATGCCTTTCTATTGATGCAGGATGGAGGCCTAGAGAATACGTGGCTCATTGATTCCGACCGTTCATGACCAGAAGTTCAAAATGGTTCTCTAGCCTCAACCACGTGAAATGTAAGCAGTACATCACTTTTGAGAACAATAGCAAAGGTAAGGTGCTTTGTCATGAGACCATTTGGGTCAAAGAGTTTTGTCTTGAAGGATGTTGCTTTGGTTTCGAATTTGCATTTCAATTTGCTTTTAGTTTCGCAACTCCTTTAGGATGGCTTTGAAGTGCGCTTTAAGACCGGCTTGTCTCGAGTTCTTGATCCTCAGGGAAATCTTGTTTGCTAGATTGTCCCTTTTGGCCATGTCTTTCGAGCTAAGTTTTCTCACTCCTTTGGCTCTTCTCGATGTTTGGTGGCCAGATCCTCCTCTAAGCTTTGGAAGTGGCATAGGAGACTGGGTCACTTGAGCTTTGACTTACTATCTAGGTTGAGCTCACTTGATCTAATCTGAGGATTGCCCAAGTTGAGATTTGAGAAGGATTTGGTTTACCACCCTTGTCATCATGGGAAGATGGTTGCCGCTTCTCTCCCACCTATGAACAAAGTCATGACCAAGGAACCCAGTGAGCTACTTCACATGGACATAGTTGGTCTAGCTCAGGTTTGGTCAGATGGTGGGAAGTGGTATGTTCTAGTGATCATGGATGATTTTTCTCGCTACTCTTGGGTGTTTTTCATGGAGAGTAAGGATGAGGCTTTTTCACATACTCGGGATTTGATTCTTCAGTTGCAAAATGAGTTCCCTAAGAATGCCATGAGAGCAATTCATAGTGATAATGGCATAGAATTCAAGAATACTCATTTTGAAACTTTTTGTGCTTCTTTAGGCCTCGAGCATCAGTTTTCCTCTCCTTATGTCCCCCAGCAAAATGGTGTTGTTGAGCGCAAGAATTGGACCCTTGTTGAGATGGCTAGGATGATGCTCGATGAGCATAGGACTCCTAGGAGATATTGGGCTGAAGCGATCAACACCGCGTGCCATGTTTCCAATCGCATTTTCCTTCGAGCTTTCATGAAGAAGACTTCTTATGAGTTGCGATTCGGATGACCACCAAAGGTAAGTAACTTCAAGGTGTTTGGATGCAAATGCTTCATCCTAAAACAAGGTAATTTAGACAAGTTCGAGTCTAGGTCTTCCGACTATATTTTTCTTAGTTATGCTTCTCACTCTCATGCATATCGTGTTCTTAACCTTGAAACTAACTGAGTTGTGGAGACCTATGAGGTCACATTCGATGAAACCATGCCCTGTTCCATTCCTGTCTTTGAATGTGCAGGTGATCAGGAGATAGCTGAGAGCATCTTTGTAGAGGAGGAGCACGAGATGCCGATTGGGGTGATCCCAAGCTGACTCCACTGGCTTCCCCTCTCGAGTCTGCGATGTCTACTTCAACTCATGGCCCCGATCCTTCTTCTTTCACTACTTGGGGTCCGTGCGAGCAGCCTCCTCAGCCTACACCAGCTGCACCTAAGGAGGCCCCAGCTGTTATTGAGGGGGAGGCGACTTCTTCAAGGGGAGCACCTCGGCACATTCAACGTCACCACCCACCTTAGACCATGATCAGCGATATCGACCAGCGAGTCATGCAGTCCAGGTCATATCACATCTCACACTTTGCTCACTCTACTTTTGTTGGACACGCACTATCTAATTCTGATTGGGTCAATGCTATGCATGAGGAGTTAGAGAACTTTGAGAGAAATCAAGTGTGGGTTTTAGTTCCACCTCCACTAGATTGCCACCCCATAGGTACAAAGTGGGTTTCCAAGAACAAACAGAGTGGGGATGGGGTGGTAGTGAGGAACAAGGCTAGATTGGTAGCCCAGGGCTTTTGCCAGAAAGAGGGGATAGACTATGAGGAAACCTTTGCTCCCATTGCCCTTTTAGAAGCCATTAGGATCCTTTTAGCATTTGTAGCTTCGAAAGGGTTCAAGCTATATCAGATGGATGTGAAGAGTGCCTTCTTGAATGGGTACATAGAGGAAGAGGTTTATGTGAGGCAACACCCTGGCTTTGAAAATCCTAAGTTTACTAACCATGTTTTTAAACTCCACAAAGCCTTATATGGGTTGAAACAAGCCCCGAGAGCCTGGTATGAGCGTTTGAAAGCTTTCTTGCTTGATAAGGGTTTTAAAATGGGTTCATTTGATAAAACGTTGTTTCTCCTCTCTCCACAAGCAAGGCACTGACACTCTCTTGGTTTAGATATACATGGATGATATCATTTTCGGTGGCTCTTGTCATGCACTTGTTGCCAATTTTGCAGATACTATGAGCAGGGAATTTGAGATGAGCATGATGGGCGAATTGACTTTCTTCCTCGGGCTACAAATCAAGCAAACTCGCGAGGGGACGTTTGTGCACCAAGGCAAGTACACTAGGATGTGCTCAAGAAATTTGATATGGGTGAGGCCAAGCCTCTTTCGATTCCTGTGTCGATCACGATGGCCCTAGATGCGGATGAGAAAGGAGAAGCTATGGACCAGAAGGAGTACCGAAGCATGATCGGGTCGTTGCTTTACCTAACGGCGATGAGATCGGACATTTAGTTCGTGGTCTATTTGTGTGCATGCTTTCAGTCTTCTCTATGCACGTCTCATTGTCAAGCCATCAAGCAGATCCTTAGGTACCTTCGTTTCACACCTGAGTTTAGTCTTTGGTTTTGGCCTCCTCCTCTCTTTCTCTTTGTGGGTATTTTGATGCGGATTATGCTAGGTGTCATGTTGAGAGGAAGTCCACTTTGGAGACTTGTCAGTTTCTTGTATCTTCTCTTGTGTCTTGGTCTTCTCATAAGTAGTTTAGCGTCACCCAATCCACCATAGAAGCTAAGTATGTTGCTGCTGCTACTTGTGGTTCCCAGCTGCTTTGGATGATAGCTACTCTGAGAGACTTTGGGTTAGAGTTTAGGCGAGTGCCTTTGTTTTGTGACAGCATCAGTGCCATAAGCATAGCCAAAAACATAGTCCTTCACTCAAAAACAAAGCACATAGAAGTCCGCTTTCACTTCTTGCGTGACCACTATGAGAAAGGTGATATCGATCTGCACCACATTGATACCTAAAACTAGCTCACAAATATCTTCACAAAATCACTTGACCAAGCCCAGTTTGCTCACTTGCGAGGGGAGCTTGGAGTTTGTTTCCCTTTTTAGAGGAGGGGAACTTTGGTTGTTGTACTCTAGTTTTGTGTTCTTTTTAGCTTAGTTTTTGTTTTTGTCCTTTATATCATATTGCATTTTGCATTTCATTTCATCATGTATTATAGTGCATTTTGAGCTTCATGACTATAGTGATTAGATTGAAATTATGCTCTATTTGGGATGTTATGCATGTACCTAATGGTGCTTTTGGCTTAAGCTCTTTTTGATCAATTGATGCATGTTATGAGCTGAGCTTGTTTTTTCCAAACTGTGAACTTGACTAAAACTTGTTGAAACATGAAAATTGTTCACCGCTGAGATTGGCAACTAGCATGTGTAGGTCTTGTTGAGATCCCTTATGCTATCATTTATATATTAGGTTGTTATGTCTCATGCCTTGAGTCATTCACTTGCTTGGACAACTTTTCTTGTGCTAAAACTTGACAATCAAGCTAAGTGATGAGAAAAGATCGAGATGGGTCTATACTGTCCTACGTCAAGGTATCGAGACGGCTTCTAATTGCACATTTGGATGAACTGGAGCCTTGTAGTGGATGCTGAAACCACTGTCTTAAGCTTTTGATTGTCTATGACATAGTCTTGGCATCGTTGCTAAGTTAGGCCTGACAGTACCGATAACCTCTCGCACACACATGTTTTGACTAATTCTTGTGTTAAGCTGCAAACTTTGATAAATTTAAATTTTGATGAAAACACAAGTCTTAGGTTTGTCTTTGACATGATGTGTGACCGTTGCTTGGGGTAGTTCACCTTATATATACTTGTTAGCACTAGGTTGATTTCTAGCTCATACCTACTATGTGCTACTTTCAGTGGTGAATCCCTTGTTGAAATTGCTTAATATTGCTCAAATTGCTTAACTATCATATTTTGTTTCACTTCATCAGTTTGAGCATTTGCTAGCACTTGTAATTGTTGCTACACACACATGATAGCACTAGTTAGAGCATCTTTTCACTCTAATTACTATACTCCTAAAGCTTTTGCATTTCTGCATCCTTTGCATTCATAGCATATTTGATGGGGAGTTGCAGTCTTTGGGTTTAGCTTGATAACTGCATGTGTCAACAAGGGGGAGAGATTTCCACACACAAAAGGGGAGAGATACCAAACCCACCTCATGTTGAGTGCATGCATTTGTTCAGGGGGAGTTGCGTTTGAGTTGCTTCTGCTAGATGTGTTGAGTCTTTGCCTCTTCTGGAGGGTCTAGCTGTTTTTCTAGCTTTTTGAGCTTTGCTAGTGGTGTTGAGACTGTTTTGCCTCTTCTTGAGGGCTAGATGTATTGTACTTGGTTGCGTCGAGCCGTTGGCCAGGTCTTTGGGGACCAAGTTTTTGCAAAGTGTTGCTCATTTCAAATAACCTTGTTTTGGCTTTTCTCTGGCTTTTGGTCATTTGGGTGAGCTCTTTGTTTCTTCTTCTTCTTCTTTTTCTTTTGCTCAAGTTGTTCATGTGTGTGGTGTTGACAATGCACTCATCAAGGGGGAGATTGCGAACACAAGGTTGATATGTGCCCTTGTAGTTCATTTTCTGATGAGTGGTTGTTAACGTGATCCACGACCTAGGTTGAGTTTGTGAGCTAACCATGGCATGAGTTGGGTTGTGCGACATATCTCTTGGCTTGTGGTGTGCAGATGTGGAGCTCGGAGGCGGTGGTTGACAGTGAGGTGAAGGTCAAGTAGGGATATGCCATGCCGATGGACCGAGAGCGGTGAAGGATGGACATGAGGCTTGTACTAAGGGACCAAGAGGCCGGGTGACTAGCCGTGGTGGCTAACATCTAGGACATCAACAAGTGCAAGTGTACATGGGAGTGATCGTGTTGATCGAGTCAAGACGGTGGATGTGCGAGTTGAGTGGGGCTCAAGAAGACTTGGAGGTCGGTCGGTCGAGGACGGTGGTGACACATGTCAAGTGATGGGGGATGCGTATGGAGTACGCTACTCGCGGGCGGTTTGGTGGTTTGGGCCTCAAAACCATCGATGGTCGGTTTCACGGGTTTGGGCCTCAAAACCCGGGCAGAGGTTCCGAGGAGGAACGGATGGCACATGGTGGCATCAAGGAGTTCGCGTCAAGGCGAAGCTATCTCATGAAGGGCTACCTCAGGTTGGACCACAGTGCCCTCGGGTTAAATGGTTCGACTAAAAAATATCTAAGGGCAAAACTAGGATTGTGTAATAGCCCTAAAAAATCGGATGAGGGAGCTCCCATCTCCCTTACCTCTTTCATTTTGCTTCATCCTTCTCTAGGTTTTCCCCTCCCCTTAGGTTTTCTTGTGAGAGAGGTGCACAAATTGGAGAATTTGTGTAAGAACCAAATATTGCAGCGGGAATGAAGGCCCTAACCTCCTTGTGTCCTCTAGGATTCAATTTGTGAGTTGTTCTTGTGAATCGCGTTTGTGTTCTTCGCGTTCTTCATTTCCCCCTTCACTAGTGTGGTTCGATTCATTGTTTTGAGACCGTTTTGATTTGTTCCTTTTACACTGAGATGAACTAGGATGTGAGTTGATCCTTTCCACTAAGGGATTTCATCTAATTCCTCATAAGTACATAGATCGGGGCAAATCAAGCTCTAGGGTTAGAAAACCGGTGTTTTTCTTGTTCATCCAATTTCTTGTTGATTGGCTTCAAATTGGACGATGATCTCCTAGAGGTAGCTCACCTATTTGCCTTGTGACCTTGTGGTTAAAATCTGGTGGCAATTGGTTTTGTTTGACCGCAAATCGAACGGATTTTGGTTGGAGGCGATTTTTGGGTGATCTGTTCCATGCTGATTTCATGACTCGCGGACAGTCCGCCCCTGACCCCCGGACACTCCACTGTACTATTCATGTTGCAAGCAGAAGGTCTTCTTTTGGTCGTGTTTTGCTGCTCTGAACGTCAGACAGTACGGGCCTACCTGCGAATAGTCTGGGGCTGCTGCTGAAGCGTGTCCAGAACTGTTTCAGCAATTTCATTTTCTGGTGTTTGACTTGCGGATAGTCCAGGATTCAACCACAGATAGTCTGTCGTTCTTCTTTCTACCTAGGTCAGAACTATTTCTCATTGTTTAATTTTCAGGAGTTGAACGTCGGATAGTCTGGCCCTCAACCCCGGACAGTCCGGGACCTGACCCGCAGATAGTCCGGGCTCCCTACGGTAGACAGTCTGGGCTTGTGTAGATTGTGCAGTTTTCTCTCATTCTCTCAAGCACTTGTTTCCGTCTATTCTCGGTTGATCCGCTATACCTCTTGGTTATTGCCAAAGGTACCTAGCCACCCGTTGGCTTGTGATCATACCGTTCTCTAGTGCCTTTGCTCTTGGGTCATGATTTTGGGATAGCGGCTTAAAGTTTTGAAAGAAATTTGAGGCTCCCATTCACCACCCCCTCTTGTCACCGTTTTTGGTCCTTTGACTTACTCCCCTACTTCCCACTCTCTTGACTCTGTTGTAAGAACTCTTGCTTGAGCATTCCTAACATGAAGAACACCACTGCTAGACATATATAGGGCTTAGGCGCCTGAACTAGGATAAACCCCTTGTGTTTTGAGTGCTCAAGGCACCGAAGATACAAACATCGACCCATGTCGAACAAACCAATTACCATCATGGTTACGAACCCACGACAATACCTGTGGTTGCTAGCTTTGATTTTTTCTATGAACATTCTCATCTTTACAATGAGTCGTGTAGGAACTCCTAGTGTGACCAATCAAATTCTTAGAGGGGTCAATTGCATACCTCTGCATGATGCCCGTGGCCTCCAAAAGTTATCATGGAGAATGAGGTTGAGTGGTTGACACCCTCTTTCGTGGTGGGTAGCCACTTTGTGTCCTACCTGCACCCTTAGCTTCGTAATGCACTTGTGCAAGAACTTCTTATGACCGATCATATCCTTAGAGGAGTCATTTGCATCTCTTAAAATGTTGCAAACACTACCGGAGATGACTTCTTTGCCGAGTGTCCCAGACTTTGCCGAGTGCTTTTTATCGGGCACTCGGTAAAGAGGTTGTTTGCTGAGTGCCAGAGAGAAAGCACTCGGCAAACAACTGGCACTCAGCAAAGAGGTTGTTTGCCGAGTGCCGAGCACTCGGCAAACAATAACACTCGGCAAAGAGATGGTTTGCCGAGTGTCAGGATAAGACACTCGGCAAAGGGCCGCTCCATTAACGGCCGGCAGGCGCCGTTAATCCTTTGTCAAGTGTCTTATCCTGACAATCAGCAAAGAGGCTCCTTTGCCGAGTGTCATTTTTTGACACCCGGCAAACCATATTTTTTTTACTTTTGACCTCCAAACTTTTTCTACAGTCCTCATACAATATCTGGTACTCCATGTTCCAATGTGGCACATTTCTCGGACTTTTTCTATATTTCTTTAATTTATTTCATTTAATTGAATTTTCTTGGATAATTCAAATTATAACTGCTAGTCATTCGAATAATGAAAAAAATGAATGGAAAAATGATATTCATGTTATTTAGTATAATGTGAGGCCTAATCCAGGAACAGACCACCAATTTCGAAAATCTTGTTCACGAAACATGACCATGAACTTGCGGTCGAGTTGTTTTTAAATTCTATAAAAAGCAAACGAAGTCCGATAATCATGAAACTTGTCAAGATGTCAAGATGTCAAGATATCATATGTGGAGGCTGTGATAAAAAATTAAGGAGGTTTCGCGCAAGTTTGTCACGTACGATGCTTACCACCTCGTCGGCCTCTTCACGAAATCATGAAACTTCTTTGGAGATTCTTCGGTTTGCAAGCATCGTACGTGACAACTTGCGCGAAATCTTCTCAATTTTTTTATCACAGCCTCCACATATGATATCATGACATCTTGATAAGTTTCATGATTTTCGAACTTCATTTGCTTTTTATAGAATTTAAAAACAACTCGACCGCAAGTTCGTGGTCATGTTTCGTGAACAAGATGTTTGAAATTGGTGGTTTGTTCCTAGATATGGCCTCACATTATACTAAATAACATGAATATCATTTTTCCATTCATTTTTTTCATTATTCGAATGACTAGCAGTTATAATTTGAATTATCCAAGAAAATTCAATTAAATGAAATAAATTAAAGAAATATAGAAAAAGTCCGAGAAATGTGCCACATTGAAACATGGAGTACCAGGTATTGTATGAGGACTGCAGAACAAGTTTGGAGGTCAAAAGTGAAGAAAAAAAATATGGTTTGCCGAGTGTCAAAAAATGACACTCGGCAAAGGAGCCTCTTTGCCGAGTGTCAGGACGTATGGCACTCGGCAAAGAATTTTAATTTTTTTTAAAAAAAAACCCTCTTTGCCGAGTGCGGGGTCGGGTGGCACTCGACAAAGAATTTAAAAAAATTAAAAAAATAGTTTGCTGAGTGCTAGATCGGGGGCACTCAGCAAAGGGGGATTTAACCCCGCCGGCCCAGCCGACCCACACACACCGCACACACGCACGCAGGTAGACCGCGCCAGCGCCGCCGCCGCCCCCGCCCGCGCCGCCGGAGGAGGAGAAAGAGAGGAGGAGGAGGAGGAGAGGAGGAGAGGAGGAGGAAGGAGGAAGAAGGAGGAAGAGAAGGAGGAAGAGGGCGCCGACGCTCATCCGCTTTGGTTGCCGAGGGAGAACAAGCCCAGGAGACCCCTCCCTGGCTCCACTGCCGCTCCGTCCGAGGTGGACAAGCCCGTCCCCATCGGACAGCGGTCGCGCTCCCTCTCCGGTTCTCCCCTAGTGTTCAATGATTTCCTGTTTGTTGCTTGACATGGACACGAACTGTTATTTCTGTAATATTGTAGAACTGACTCTATTGATTCCAACAAAGCATAAGTGTCACTTCCTTGTTCTAATTTTATAAATGTGTTTAAGAAGTATGCATGTGCATTTGAGTTGCTTAGGAACATTTTCTAGCAGATTGGTTTTTTCTTTAGCTGAGAGGTTGTATCTTGCATGGTTCCTGAAACAGTAGCATGGTTAGTGATTAGTAGTGCCTAGAAAATGGTCTATCTTGTTTGAATTATATTTGCTCAGCTCAAGCATCATTGCAAGTTATCTGAAGTACGCTGTTTGGTAGAAATGGAAATTATTGAGGTGTAGCTAAATATTTCTCCTTAGGCATATACGCCTATCTTGTGATCTCTGGGAATTATTAGGCATGTTTCCATTTGGGATCGAACAATAATGATTATTGTCTTGTAAACTAAAAGTTTCACTTTAGCTGAAATGTGTCATTGGTTTACTCTTACTCTGAAAGTTATGCCAACACTGATGCTTTACTTCACTATAATGCAGCTTGCTGGTCTTTGATCTTGTGTATGTGTGTACCAAGTAGTTAGATTTCGATCTATGGAGTGATACGAATGCTACATATATAAGTTCTAGTCAAAACTGCTATCTATCGAAATACTGTGGATCAACTCAGGAATTATTCCCATGAATCTCAGCATTTGCACACTACAATAAGAATGCCATATATACATAGTTTCGAACATTCCCCATTCTGATACTGTTTCGAATATATACACCATGTTCGCTTGATAGTATCAGCCATGCTTATCAATCATGAACAGTGTTTTTCTCTCACAATAAAACAGCATCAGCCGACTTATAAGTCACAGAAAAGATGGTGGGCGGTGGGAGTAGGAGGAGGAGCAGCCGTAGGAGGGAGCCGTTGCCTGCCGTCCCATCGCGTGAGGAGGAGGAGGAGGTGCAGGTGCCCCAGGAGGACGCCGAGGAGGCGCAGGAGGACGACGAGGAGGAGGCGACAGCAGGGGGTTCCGCTTCCTCTAGTTCGTCGAGCGTCTACTTGCGAGGTCCCGTGAACCTCCCTTAGCGACCGATACCTCGTGAGAGACGCCCGCTGATTCGACCCAAGGGGGAAAAGTCAGTAACTTTAGATGTTATCACTACTTTATATGATATGTTGAAAATCAAAATAGAAACTAATATTTTTTCTTAATCACATGGGCAGGAACTAGACGATTGTGGCGAGTGGAGGAGATCACACACACCAAGTCAATGGCATCCTCGGTCTTCTGTGCAAGGAGCACTTCCCTGGCCTGGTTGAGTACGCCGGAGTGATGGGGCCGGCCTACTCGTTTGACCACTACACCGCCGCCCCCAATGCTGTAGATCGAGCCCACAGGGTATTCAACAACAAGGCGGAGCGGGTGAAGCAAGAGCTATGGGTAAGTCCTCCTCGCACTACATTGCTCAATACATCGCATTCATTGGACATTCTTGAAATAATGAATGGATATATCGTGTTTGTATGCAAGATTTCTTTAGATGCCAGGACAGACATGAGGCCAGGGCGAATGCGGTGGCTACCAAATGCTACAAAAAACTCATCGTGGACATGCATTATGAGGCGCGCATCCAGGCCATCGTAACTTACCACGGGACCGTCCTTGGAATGAAGGTCACCAAAAGGGACAAAAGGAGCATGACGTTGACCCGAGACCAGTACCTACAGGTAAATACAGAACATTAATACTGATTTCTTTTGAGATTAAGTAGGCTTAATTTCATCTTCTGATATGTCATGTACTTGATGGCCTATAGATGATTCCTTATTGGTGCGCCGCGCATCCCCAGTGCTGGGAACAGATGGTGGACAAGTGGTGCTCACGCGAATGGGAGGAGACGCACAACTTGTGCTGGGAGCGGTGTTTGATGATGCCAGGTGTAGCACACCATCAAGGTAGCCACAGCCTTAGCGGATACGCAAAAACATGGGTACATGAATTCATTTATTTATTCTAACGCTCAATTCTGCATGATTTCTAATCATCTTGCTGTTTTTCTCACTGTCGGCGTCACATGGTGGCCAGCCTTGCTCCATCTTCAAGGCATTTGCTATGGCCCACAAGGGCAAGGCGACGTCCAATGTCAACTACAACTCAGAGGATGGGCCCGAGGCGTACAACAATGCGACCGTCCACAACCGCCTCAGTGAGCACACATCGATGGCAAGGAAGGTCCATGGGCCACAATATGATCCGAGCACCGAGGACCTTGATGGAGAAGTCATCATGAGGGTGGGAGGAGGCAAGAAGCATGGGCGGTACTGGATTGGCGACGGCGCAATCGACTCGGCCGCTACTCCTAGTCTCTCCTAGATTTGAGCAAGCAGCACGAGCAGGAGCCCGGCCATACAACCTCGGCAGGACACTTCACACCACCGGGTGGAGGCACTCGAGGTTATTCCTAGTTTATTCGTCGTTCATTGGTTTTTTCATACCTTTCCTTTGCATTATTGTATCACAAATATATTGTAGGCCCAGCTAGAACAAGAGAGGAGGATACGGGAGTAGATGCAGACGAAGATGGAGAGGGTGGAGGTCGAGCGGGAGGCCGAGCAGCGGAGGATGGCAGAGATTCTTTAGTACATGCAAAGTTTTGGCGCCGCTACGGGTGTAGTTCCGCCACCTTTGCTATTCGCCCCACCTCCACCTCTAACTCCTCACTATTCTACTCCTGTGAGTATAAATGTTTTAGTTTGTATGTTCATGGTTACGGTCAAATCTAGTGGAGTATGAAAGTTTTATTCATGTATGGTATATATTTATCTTGTCTCACACATGCAATCTCTTCTTCTTTGTGCAGAATCAATCGACGGCATCGAACGATCCTCATGCTTCAGTGAATCCTTCACCAAATTAGTGATGATACTTACGGTTGTTAATGGTACTTCTATTTGCAATTGTGGTTGACGATGATGGAGCACTTGGATTGCTTGTGAACTTATTTGTGATATATTGTGAGACATGTGACGTTTGTGATATATATGTGACGTTTGTGATATATATGTGGTGTTGGTGATATATATGTGCTGTTGATGATATATATGTGATGTTGGTGATGTTTGTTATATATATCTTCTGTTTGTTTGGATAGGATGTAAAAAACAAATAAAAAAGACTGTTTTTAGTCACTTTGCTGAGTGCAATGGCCATGACACTCGGCAAAGTGACTATCTGGGAACTACCTGGGAACATGCTTTGCCGAGTGCAATGGCCATTGCACTCGGCAAACATCACAGATTTGTTGAGTGCCACGGGCCAGACACTCGGCAAAGGTGGCATGTTTGCCGAGTGTCTTGTCGGCGGCACTCGGCAAAGTGGCCACCTTTGCCGAGTGTCTAAGTCAACGGCGCTTGGCAAAGCGGGAACCTTTGCCGAGTGCTTGACCTTGACACTCGGCAAAGCCGCCATCACGGTGGCGCTCACTGTCACGGCCACTTTTCTTTGCCGAGTGTCGGATTGGCACTCGGCAAAGCCTTTGCCGAGTGCCCGATAAAGTGCACTCGGCAAAGAGGTCTTTGCCGATAAACTGTTTACCAAGCGCCCTTTGCCAAGTGTATATCGGCCTTTGCTGAGTGTCTCAGGCACTCGGTAAAGAAGCCGCCTCCGGTAGTGAGAGGGAAGAAAGCTCTTTCTTTACGATCAGCTTTGGCGTCACTCTTCTAATATTGCTTGCCGCTCTTGTTCACGGCACATTTGGATCTTGAGTCATTGGCTAGCCATGCATGACACAGAAAGGAAACCCTCGTGATGTTGGAAAAGAATGTTGTTCGTTTATGCTCGGTTCGTGTGAGAACGATGATCGAGGGGGGGGGGCTCATTTTGTAGCCCGTGTGGCTGCCAACATGGAAATGTGTCTGCTTCAAAAGGGAAGAGTGCAAGAGATATTTGATGACACAACATATAGTTGGGTATATAAATAGTTATTTTTCCACTAGGACACAATTGTGGATACATGCCTATCCTCATTTTACCAGACATATGCTCCACACAAAAATGTTCATGACATTTTGACGTGTCATGAAAAAAAATATGAATGTTACTCCCATTGTTCCTCTCACTGAATAAATCATAGAATATCACGGATCTCTAGTAATTACTAACAGCAGTGTACTCCTGTGGGTATAAACTATATGATTTATAGGTAAAACAATTAAAGGTAATTAATCAAACAGATCATAAAAACTACACATAGCTAGACAATAGATTTAAATATTTCATTAACTATGACGGAGAAGTACACCTCAATTTTAAGTGACTAACAAAGAACATGGTCTAGCACCACTCTAATAAGTTCAATTATCTAGAAAATATCAACCTTGTTAATTTTGTATACAAGTGCAAGTGTGACCCATAAATAAGATGCGCATGTGTGTGACACATGCATTCAAAATGCATATATAGGCAACAATCAAAAT
Source organism: Miscanthus floridulus (assembly GCF_019320115.1). Classification (NCBI taxonomy): domain Eukaryota; kingdom Viridiplantae; phylum Streptophyta; class Magnoliopsida; order Poales; family Poaceae; genus Miscanthus; species Miscanthus floridulus. Next base: position 14,377,891 of record NC_089596.1, read on the forward strand.
GAAGTAATAAAACTCATTATTAACACACGATGAGGTTGTTGTCGATTGTGTCGGTAACTTCCTCCATGCGCTTCTCAAACACCTTCTTGACGTTGGCGAGGATCTCGAGGGGCACATCGCCGATGTCCTTGTGGCACCGGATGATGTCGTGGAGGACGAGGTTGGCCTTCGCTTCGTCGTTGGCGGCCTTCTGGCGTTTGACCTGCGTCTAGAGCTTGGCAATGCGTCCACCTAGGAACTCGTCCTGGTCCAATGTGTTTCTCGAGGAGTTAGTTGCTACGTACCTCTGTAGCACGACCGTGGTCGCTGGCGGCCTTGGCTAGAGATGCACACACAACACTGGCCTGTGAGGATGAACTAGATATTTAGTAGGAAACCATGAAAAGCACAAAAAGGATGGAGAAAATATTAGAAAGAACTAATTCTTAATTACACTAGTCTATCAACCTGTGCTCTCGCACGGGTTAGAACCTTAGCGGTAAATGTTTGTATTAATATTTACTCTTAAATATCATGATGACATAGGTAATCATTAATTTTTAACCCTCCACCATGTCACTTAAGATTAGTGATGGAGTTTGTGAGATTTACGATGCGGAAGACCTAGGCACCTATGGTATATAATAATATCCTCACTTCTTAAGATGTTTGGTTTTTATCAATGAAATTTTATGTAGTAATGGTTATATTATCAATATAGATATGTCAAACATTTTAGTTAAAATATAAAAATATATATCTTAAGTATGTGTATGTGTGTGTGATTTGCATGTTGGCACAATATGTATGTTTACTTTAATCCATTTTTATTGTATTAATATTTATAAAATGATCAATAGAGAAACATATTATGCTTTATCCTTATTAATTTTTTAAGCTATTAAAATAATCGTAAGATATATATAATTTAGATACAAATCTAAATATGTTACTTTGTATTATCTTTCATAATGGCTTATTATAACATCATTTTTTAGAACATAGAGTGCTTAAAATTAAATTACAAATATTTATATATTATAACATTTCAGTCAAAATGTGTACACTTATCTTGAATAACAATTTGCAAAATTTATTATCTTGGAGTATGAATATAACTTAATTACTATTTCATTTATTAATGTAATAATTTTTCACGCATGATAAGTTGTATAAATAGTTATTCAAATGTATACATGTGTAGTTGGTCTATACGGTGGAACATAACATTATGCTTATTTTTAACTTATTAACAGTTATAGAAGTATATAATTTAGAAATATATATATATATAGCTACTATATGATTTAGAATATATAGCTACTTTATAGATAATTTTTTTCTGATAGCTTATATTAGTAGTTATACATTGCATGGGGTCTTTATTTTAGTATTATTATATGTATGCTTCATTAACTAAGTAATTATTATGTAGGCCTAATAGTAGACTGTATGTTTGCACAGGAGTTGCTTGCCAGAATGGCTCAAACTGACTGAATGGTATATGGTGGTAGATAAATACATGTGACAAATCTTAATGCAAATCAGATCTGAATAATGTATTAAAAAGGTAGTAAAATGGATTTATAAATGTGAATGTATTAAAAAGGTAGCGAAATCCGTGTAGGCCTTATTAATAACATCGTGCATCTTGGTCCCCTATTTTCTTTATCATCATTAGCATGTAAATTGGAAGTAATCTAAGGGCATTATAATCATAGTAAACAATAAGAATCATATCGAGACTTATTTGTTCGCCGCTACCGAGCAAGATTGCATCTCATACTCTGGTGACCCTTGGTTTGATTTTTAATAGTTCCTTTGCTAGCTTAATCTCACTTAAAGTTTGCTGATCATTACAACATTTATAGTTTGGTTTTCAACTTTTAATGGAGTTGTTGCAAATTTTTCCACTTGTTAAGGTAAAACATCTATTTTTTAATCTTTTATTCAAAAGTTGTTCTATTATTAAAAAGTAGATCCAAGTAGTATTGTTTTCCGCATGTTAAGTTGAAACTCATCTTTCACGGCGGCACTGGACATGTTGAATTTGTTATATCACATGAGTATTTGTGTGTAGTATTATTTTATATATCATAGAGTGTTTAAAATTAAATTACCAATATTTATATGATATAATGTTTTAGTTAGAATGTATAAGTTTATTTAAAATAACTAAAATTTATTACCATGGAGTATTAATATAAATTGAAGTCAGTAGTCAGCGTTATTGCTATGTCTTGTGTTAAATGAATATTTTTCACACACACACCATACTTTATGAATAATAGTTTGTTTTCTAAAATAACATATATTAGCATTTACATGTAGATTTGACATTTTTTGTTTATTTTTTAAATGGCTAAGGTACATACAAATATTTATCTTTCATACTGACATTTATGGGTAGGTTGAATGCAACTTTAGGATGTTATTTTGTATTATCTTTTATAATGATAAGGAAGGTGAACTTATGGAAGCATCATGGGTATTTTAAATTATATCTTTTATAATGGTAGATGTGAGTAATTTTGATATAAAGTTAATAGGGTTATTTGAAATTATCTTTCGGAATAGTAAAGATGGGTAATTTAGATGCAATCTTATGGGGTTATTTGGAATTATGGTTCATAATGATAAAAGTTGTGTAATTTAGATGCAAATTTAGGGGGTTATTTGAATTGTCTTTCATAACGACAAATGTGGGTAATTTATATACAAATTTAGGGGGTTATTTTGAATTATTTTGCATAATGGCAGCGGTGGGTAATTTAGATGCAAAATTAGGGGTTACTTTATGTATTTTTCATAACGGTAGTGGTGGATAATTTTTATTCTAAATTACAATAGATCCTATGGCTATTATCGATGATGATGATTCAAGTCTACCAAATTAAAGACCAGATGTTTCTGATTAATGTGAGAATTTCTTGAATTTATCTTTTTTCCTAGCGCATCTGGCTGGAATTAACGTGGTGCATTCTTTGGGGCCTCTAATTAGTAATAGTAAGATAATACACTATTAGAGATTAATATAGAGGGAGGACAAGAGATGAAATGATCCATGATTTCCTTGAGGGGAAATCCATAGATTACATCATAATTGGATAGTCTAGGAAGACTAAGCTATCATATTATCATTATTCAGTTGATACCATAGTTCATACATCGCGGAATTACAAATTTACAAGGTATTACGACACTTGGTAACACACCTAAGTACAACGTATACTAGCGAAGACGCACACAGAATAATATCAGAGTGGATGTAGCACCTCAGCGAGTGAAGGCTCCTCCTTCACGGGCAATTATCAGAGTAAGCATAGAGCATCAGTGGGCATAGACTTCATCTCCTCAACCAAATTTGAGCATAGGAACGAGACCATCTAATCCTCCTAATCTCCACTATCGTCGTAGATTGTGTCCAACCCTGCCAAAAATCTTTCAGTACAATTTGTACTGGCCACTGGCTCCCACCTATGCTTTGTGTTTGCTTTATGGTAAGTGGAATGCAAGGGTAGAGCAAAAGACCAATTTATGGTTGTAGTTTTCCTATACAAGTTCATCAATATTTTATAATAGCTCATCAAGTTTTAACCCATCTCATCCACACACGTTCACCCATCTCATCACACACATCTCACCACACTCTCACTCTCTAGGCGGCAAGGACGACTCCCTCTCATGCCTTGCCTCAATGGCCAAAGCTGAAAACCAACACCAAACCCAGGGGAAAGAAGAAGAAAGGACTCCTTTCACTAATTAAGGGAAGCATAGGTCATAGGAATGTCCATATCCGAGGACGCGGCTATACATATAGACCGATCAACTCTACAGAGCATGTACACCTGGAACCACAAGATCACCATCATCGACGATGCCCCGCCTAGGCTGATACCGATAGCCTCCCAACCGGTATGGTGCCACCCTACCACTCAGCCCTAGGCCACCCCGGAGTCCACCGGTACGCTGAGACTGTGAGACATAGTACCGAGCCCCCAGAGGTCACTACGCTGTCTTAGGAGGGTGTGGGCCAGACGCCCATACCTCCCTACACTATCCACTTCCAACCTAGTAGTAACAACACCATCCTAGTTGGTCGAGTAACCGTCCCCAGCCCATTCAGGAGCGAGTGGTGTATACGTAAGGTCCTATGATCTGGTTCTCTCGACATACCAGTCCTTAGGAGAACTAGACATGATATCTTCTCAAAGGGGATAACCAACACCCCGTGCCTCGATGGCACCTCCATTCCAAAGAGTCGCCTCCTTAGAATATACTCCTCACACATGTACCCGCCATAGGTACCTCTCGTAGGGAATGCCTAGGTCACATCCCCCTAGCAAGACTCATCCAAAGACTCATCGTAGAATCCTATCTAGTCGACTCAACCCTCACCACACACCCAAAATACACGCCAAGATCTCCCCAAATTATCACCAGTTTTAGCGGCACCATGTGCCTTAGCCACTCACAAACAATCCTCCACTAGGCATCACATCACATATATAATGCGTAGTAGAAGTAAGCAGTAAGTAGTAAGCGAGCGTCTAGCCTAACAGTAGGTGTGCAGGGGTAAAGGTTGCATCAAGGTATTGGCTTCAAGCAATTCTACCATGCATCCTATCACAGTTCATTTGCATGAAAGTAAAGCTCTAGCAGCTACATTATTGCATGCCTAATAGGAATCTATGAGGTTGGGTGGGACGTGGCACCTATTGATTGATTATCTCCAAGAACCTCAGTGTAACCATAGCCATTCCAAGATCCTTAGTGCAAACACCATGGAAAAACTAGGCTAGCCCTCATGAAGCGAGTCTGTTTTCCTCAGGCTAAAAAGGGGCGAGGGAGAAAATCAGCTAGGCACGTCCATGTCTCATCCTCGGTAGAGATGGCACTCTAATAGTCGATCGGGTTGACTCACATGGTTCTGAGAACATGACATAGATGCTAACCTCACCAACTAAAAGTGATAGCCTGGTCTTTGATCGGATCATCATTGTTAAGGATGGGATCAAATAGATCGGGCTAAGGAGAAGGGAAAAAGTTCTGATCTCTCTCAATCTATACGCCATTGTAATTGATGAGAACCAAAGAGAGGGTGGAACAGAAAGAGAAGGAGAGGAACGGTGGTCTGCTTCTTCCAATCCTCATGCCATGGTAAAAGACGGGGCATCGAAAAGGAGCAACGCACAGAAGAACACCAACGTCTGAGTCCACTCATAGGGTACCTTGACCCATGTGCACTAAATGGCACTAGACACCCCTAGGGTTTTAGCGGTGCGGTTGTCACTGCTAAAACCTAAAGAGCACTAAGGTCTAGAATAGGTACAGGCATACAAGGGGCTCGAGCACGAAAGAGCCAAAAGAGGGGAGAAGACACATGATTCGCCTTCCTTTGATCCACTTGCCATAGCAGTCGACGGGAATCGAAGGAATAGAATCAAGAAGCAACAGGCAACACCAAAGGGACACAAACAAGCGAAAAGGGATTGTGGTTCCATGGTACTTCGATTCACATGTCATGGCAAAAGACATTAATCGAAGAAGTTGGAACAAGAGGGCTCAATCCACATCTTATTGGATCAATGAGGATCGAGAATAAGAGGGGAGAGAAGAATGGAATCTACACTCTTTCGACCAACTCATCATGGAACGGATGAAGGTTGGAAGAGAGGAGACACAATCCCATGATCAAACCCACTCGTAGGGCACTGTGACCTTGCAACTAAATCGGCACAAGGCTATCCCTAAGGTTTGTAGCGATTCAGTTGTCACTGCTAGATCTGAAGGAATGCTATGGTCAAAGTGGTACAAGCATACGAGGTGCTTTGGATAAACAAGCAAGCAAAGAGTTAAAACCCGATAGTCAGGGCGAGGTGACTCGCGACCATGAGCTTCACCCACACGAGTCGGCTTCATAGTTCCGCGATTGTCATCCCCAATTCATATCCCACTAGAGTTGGTCACAGAGGGCTCGATATGTGCGGGTAAGAACCGCGTTGATATCGACATCAAGTCCACAATGGCCATGTCCTAGGGATGTGGATAGGGGCTAGCGATCGCAGTACAACAAAGCTAACCAAAGAAGCGAGGGGGCGAGTTACGCTCGGCGTTACGGCTACGGTGGGATGAACCCACGACCGAAACTATCGAACAAAGCACGATCCCTCAACTGGCTCGAAGGCACGGTCCCAAGATGACAACAAACGACACATAACCGACGATACAAACAACACAAGAACAAGAGCCAAACCGACACGACGATGACTAGACGGAGTATCACATTTCCATAGCACAAGAGATAGACACCATAGAATAAGAGGTAGATCGGCACGAAGGCACGTCATAGGCATAGATATAGATAGATAATCATGTATAGGAGCAAGTAAGAAATAAAAAGCAAGAGCTTTGTCAATGTCGAGGTTGGCATCGATGAGGTTCAAAAGTTTGACCTTGACGGTGAAGGGCTGCTGTGACGTGTTTCGGGCGGGCTATGGCTGGCTGCAGCTTGCGACGGCTTGCTATTGGCTTGTTTAGCACGACTGTGGCTAGCCGGCAGCATGCTGCTAGCTGGTTGTGGCTGGCTAGACATGGCTGCAACTTGCTATAGGTAGCCGAGGGCCGGCCATTCTCATCTGGGATAGGGCAGCAGGTGGCCAGAAGGTGGTCGGAGCTCCAGTGAGGAAGACGTCACGGAGATGGAGGTCAGGGACACTGAGGCAGAGGTGGCTCCTGTGTTGGGCTAATCATTATTGTGCACATGTATGTGACGTTGATGCAACGGTTGTCCAAGTCAAGGCAGTGGGTGGCAATTTGGAGTTTGAAAGAGAATAGAGTTGTCAGGCGCACGGTGAGCACGTTCCCACGTCTTGCACTCGTAGGCAGTTGTGTCGAGTCACATTGTATCACTGTGTTAAGTGTATTACTTTCATATATAAATGCTAGGCTAACTTCTGTTTGTAGTAGTACGTATGTTAAGGTGTGGTTAGCACCTGAGAAGTCCACGAGTTCACCTTTGTACTGTCTAGAACAATTAGAGGAAAATAGCTCTGCCATCCGGTAGTTATCGTGCTCTGTGTGTTCATCGCATTTTCATTCTGGGCGCGTTCTTCATTCTTGATAGGATAGCCACCTAAATTGATGTGTGATCTGTGATCTATAAGGCCTACATTTGGTACCAGAGCCTTGATCATGCATCAAAGTTGATTCCTCGTTCTTGGAGATGGGAGATCGGAGTGCGGGGAGCGGCGGTGCAGGCGGTAGGGGAGTCGGCGGCAATGGGCAGTTAGCCTATCCGTCGCTGACGACGACCAACTACACTAGCTAGAGCATTTGAGTTCAAGCTATCATGGAGGATCAGGGAGTCTAGGAGGTGGTGGAGCCGGCTGAGGGGACAACGGAGGCGCAGACGACAGCGTTGTTTGGCAAAGACAAGAAGGTTCGCACGCATCTGCTCCATTGTCTGCCGGACAACTTGCTGATGCAAGTTGCCAAGAAGAAGACGGACAAGGAAGTCTGGGACTGCCTCAAGTCAAGATTTGTGGGCGTGGATCGAGTCAAGGAAGCGCGCCTACAAACTCTGAAAGGTGAGTTCGACGCGTTGAAGATGAAGGACGAGGAGCCCCTAGACCAGTATGCCGGAAAACTGACAGCGATGTCAGTCAAGTACGGCAATCTTGGGGGAACGCTGGATGACGCTGCGCTCGTCAAGAAACTGTTCGACACTGTGCCAGAATGGTTCATCAACGTGGTGGCCGGCATCGAGCAGTTCTGTGACTTGAAGACCTTGCCGTTCGAGGAGGCGATCGGGAGGTTGAAAGCCTATGAGGAGCGCACTCGGCGGGGAGCCGGGAGCGGGAAGTCCAAGGGTGGCCAACTGCTGCTCATTCAAGCTGAGTGGGAAGCACGCTAGAGGAGATCTAGTGGTGACTCTTCGGGGAAGGGGAGATCATAGGAGGGCGGCAGCCAAGGGAGAGGCCGGGGCCAGGGAAGAGGTTGTGGTCAAGGCGGCATCAGTCGTGGTGATGCTAGGGCAGGGACGGTGGCGGGAAGCATGACAAAAGCCACATTCAGTGCTTCAAATGTCACAAACATGGCCACTATGCCAATCGCTGTTCAGAGGAGAAGAAGGGCGGTGATGAAGCACACCTTGTCCGAGCTGATGATGTTGAGCCAGCGCTGATGCTTGCGATCATGGAGGAGCCGGAGTCGCTCAAACTCGCGCCATGAGTGACCACGGGTGCATAGTACACTGCTGTGTATCTGAATGAGAGGAAGGTGGTGCCCGAATTGCATTTGACAGGAGGTGGTGATGCTGCAAATGATACTTGGTTCCTTGATAATGGAGCCAGTAATCATATGATAGGAGATGCCGAGAAGTTTGAGATGCTTGATGAATCAATCACTGGAAAGGTGAGGTTTGGAGATGGGTCAACAGTGGAGATCAAAGGAAAGGGCTCCATCCTGTTCAAGTGTAGAAATGGAGATCAGTGGGTGCTGCCTGAGGTATACTTCATTCCTAAACTTCGCAGTAACCTAGTGAGTCTTGGTTAGCTTACTGAAATAGGCCATAAAATTGTGATGGATGATGATGTGTTGGAAGTCTTTGATAAGAACACTGCTAGACTGATAGTAAAAGTCATGAGAACAGTTAACAGACTGTATAGAGTTGAGTTGAAACCAACAGTACCAGTTTGCATGTTAACTAGTGTTGATAGTGGTGATCAGTCTTGGTTGTGGCATGGCCGGTTAGGACATGTAAATTTCAAAGCAATGAAGCAGTTGAGTCAGAAGAACATGGCTGCTAGAATTCCAACAATAGAGCATCCTGAACAACTCTGTCATGGTTGTTTGACAGCAAAACAGACCCATGCCCCATTCCCAAAGGTGGCTAAGTGGAGAGCCACAAAAGCACTAGAGTTAGTGCATATTGATTTGTGTGGGCCAATAACTCTAGGGACAGCAGGAGGTAACAAGTACTTCATGCTTTTGATTGATGATTTCAGTAGATGGAGCTATGTTTATATGCTTAAGACTAAGGATCAAGCTCTAGATGCTTTCATTAAGTATAAAGCTGAAGTTGAGAATGTTACTGGGAACAAAATCAATACACTTCGTTCAGATAGGGGTGGTGAGTTCTTGTCAAGAGTGTTTCAGGATGTTTGTGAGAAGGCAGGCATTAGGAGACATCTCACTGCTCCTTACTCACCTCAGCAAAATGGAGTGGTTGAGAGAAAAAACAGGACTGTCATGGAAATGGCCAGAGCAATGATGAAAAGTATGAGTGTGCCTGGGAGGTTTTGGGGAGAAGCTGTGAGGCATGCTGTGTACTTGCTGAACAGGCTGCCTACAAAGATCATGGGTGATCAAACACCTTTTGAAGCTTGGTGCAAAAGGAAGCCTCATCTTGGGCATCTGAGAGTTTTTGGTTGTATGGCACATGTCAAGCCTGCAGTGCCACACATCAAGAAACTAGATGATAGGAGTAGTCCTATGGTCTATTTTGGAGTTGAGGAGGGAAGCAAAGCTCATAGGATGTATGATCCAAGAAACAAGAAGATTGTGGTCAGTAGAGATGTGATCTTTGAGGAATCAGTTCAGTGGAAATGGAATTTAAGTTCAGAGGAGTCTGACACAATTGATTTCACTGTAGAAGATGTAGCACAGTTCAGCAACTCAGGTTGGGGTGCTGGGACAGTTGATGTGGGGAATCTGCAGCATGGGGGAGGGATACCAGCTATAGTGATAGGTAGTAATACATCAACTGGGAGCAGTGCAACTGTTGTGGCAGATGAACTACAGTCATCTGATGACACAACTGATCAAGTGCTTGGTGGGAATACACCAAGTCCAATGGGCTCAATGCAAGGAGAGTCAATGCAAGTTGGTGAGCAGTCAGCTACACCATCTTTAGTTGATAGTGATATTGATGAGGAGCCACTGCATTACAGAAGCTTAACTGATGTGTACCAGGAAACTTCAGAAGTGGATTTGGAACTGGATTCTGAAGGAGAGGCTTTGTTAGCTAAACTAGAGGAGCCCACAGGTTATGTGGAGGCAGCTAGAGATCCAGAGTGGGTGAAGGCAATGGATAGTGAGATCCAGTCTATTGAGAAGAACAAGACTTGGACATTGAGTAAATTGCCTACAGGCCACAAGCCAATTGGCCTGAAGTGGGTGTTTAAGATAAAGAAAAATGTAGATGGGGAAGTCATTAAGCACAAAGCCAGGCTTGTTGTAAAGGGCTATGTGCAAAAACATGGCATTGACTTTGAAGAAGTGTTTGCACCTGTTGCCAGACTGGATACAGTAAAATTGATTCTTGCAATGGCAGCAAATAGGGGATGGGAAGTACATCACCTTGACATAAAGACTGCATTTTTGAATGGAGAGCTGGAGGAAGAAGTGTATGTGTCTCAACCAGAGGGCTATGCTGTCAAGGGAAAAGAACAGTATGTGTTCAAGCTTAGTAAGGCATTATATGGGTTGAGACAAGCTCCTAGGGCCTGGAACATTAGGCTGGATAAAAGCCTGAAGAAGTTGGGATTCACTAAGTGTATTAGTGAACAGGTAGTGTACAAAAGAGGGGCTGGAAAATCTAAAATTATTCTGGGAGTTTATGTTGATGATCTCATAGTCACTGGGAGTGAGAAGGATGAGATTGAGATTTTCAAGAAGCAAATGACTGCTGAGTTTGAAATGAGTGACCTGGGATTGTTGTCTTTCTATCTTGGGTTAGAAGTGAGTCAACAAAAGGAGTTCATTACTTTAAAGCAGTCAGGATATGCCAAGAAAGTGCTGGATAGGTTTGGTATGCAGGACTGCAATCCAACTAAAATTCCCATGGATCCTGGAATAAAGTTGCATGAAGATAAAGAAGGCCAAAGGGTTAATGCAACAGATTACAGGAGAATTGTAGGTTGCCTGAGATATCTGTTACATACAAGACCAGACCTTGCTTTTTCAGTTGGTGTAGCCAGCAGATACATGGAAAAGCCTACTGTGATGCATATGAAAGCAGTAAAGCAAATTATGAGATATTTGAAGGGGACAATCCATCTTGGGCTGGTTTACACTGAAGGAGAAGAAAAAGAAAATTTGGTTGGGTATTCAGATAGTGATATGGGAGCTGACCTTGGTGGAAGGAGAAGTACAGCTGGCATGGCTTTTTATCTTAATGAGAGTCTCATAACATGGTGTTCTCAGAAGCAGAAGACAGTAGCACTTTCTTCCTGTGAGGCTGAATTCATGGCAGCAACACTAGCTGCAATGCAAGCATTGTGGCTCAGAAATTTGATGTCTGAGCTCACTGCAACTGAACCAAAGGTTGTACCCTTGTTTGTGGATAACAATTCAGCTATAGCATTGATGAAAAACCCAGTGTTTCATGGACACAGCAAGCACATTGATATCAAATACCATTTCATCAGGCAGTGTGTTGAACATGGTCAGATTGTAGTGAAGAGAGTTGGAACCAATGAGCAGAGAGCTGATTCTCTGACGAAGGCACTGCCAGCAGGGAAGCTAGCAGTGATGAGGTATCTGTTGGGTGTTAGGGAGATCGAAGCACATAACGATTAGGGGGGAGTATGTTGGGCTAATCGTTATTGTGCACATGTATGTGACGTTGATGCAACGGTTGTCCAAGTCAAGGCAGTGGGCGGCAATTTGGAGTTTGAAAGAGAACAGAGTTGTCAGGCGCGCGGTGAGCACGTTCCCACGTCTTGCACTCGTAGGCAGTTGTGTTGAGTCACATTGTATCACTGTGTTAAGTGTATTACTTTCATATATAAATGCTAGGCTAACTTCTATTTGCAGTAGTACGTATGTTAAGGTGTGGTTAGCACCTGAGAACTCCACGAGTTCACCTTTGTACTGTCCAGAACAATCAGAGGAAAATAGCTCTGCCATCCGGCAGTTATCGTGCTCTGTGTGTTCATCGCATTTTCATTCTGGGCGCGTTCTTCATTCTTGATAGGATAGCCACCTAAATTGATGTGTGATCTGTGATCTATAAGGCCTACATCCTGGCGTCGAAGAACCGGCGCGTCGGGTCATGGCTGCGACGTGCGGTCCTGAGCGACGTGCTCGACGTCACGGCTCTAGTGGTCGAGGTCGAGCTGCTTGGCCGGGTCGACGCTGTGGTCGCGACGGAGAGGTCACGGCGTCGCGAGGCGGCGTGCATGGGCAACGTCGCGCCGTGGCAAGATGGTTTGCAGGGGAGGTGGCGGTGCTGTGGTGCTGCTCTGGCATGGCGAGCTAGCTTGTGGCCGGCACAGACACGGACAGGGTCGAGGGGAACGCTGGGCATCGCAATGGTGGGATGGACAGGGGCGAAGCCAGCCACCATGGCTACTGGGGTCTTATGTATTATACAATGGGGTCAACAGTTGTGGTGAGCATGATTAACAATAGTTCTCTATATAATTTGTAGAAATATACCGGGGTCGCTTGACCCCGATGGCAAAGGCTAGCTCCGCCCCTGGGGATGGAGGAGCAGAGGTGGTGCGCTAGAGAGGCGAGGGCAATGCAGTCGCTGCTCGACGAGGACGGAGGCGGAGCACAGCATTATAGTGGCACAATCGTAGCTCTAGGAGGCGAGGCGTGTCCGTGGGGTCACGGCTCAACGAAGAGGAAGGTACGGTGGTGTCGAAGGTGATGCCGCCGGACGGGGCTCGGTGTGGACGTGGCTTGATGGAGTAGGAAGCCGAGGTTGTGGTGGTGCGCTGCTGATGAGGAGCTGGCGGCGAGGAAAGACATCCGCCGGGGCTCGGGTGCGGACGTGGCCGGTTGGCGGGCAGCGGCCGTGCTCGACGCGGCATGACAGGACCACGGCGTTAGCGCAGTGGAGGAGAGCGGAGCTGCAGCGCTCTCTGCTAGAGGAAGCGAGGACGAGGAGAGAAGAAGAGAGTGGCAGCGGCGTTGGGGGAAAATAGTGAATAGGACGTCGGCTCCGTTTTTTATAGCAGCACCGGGCTAGGGTTTGGGGAGCTCCGGCAATCCTCGACGTCCATGCCACTAATGGGACACGCGGCGCAGATCTTGCGGCGCAGAAACTGGGACGAGGGCGCGGGGTCAGGAGCGCAGAGGCACGGCTCCACAGCAAGCGACGACGGTGGCTCCTGGGAGCACTGGTGTCCAGCTAGGGTTCGGGCGCAGGGGCTGGGCCAGGTGGGACGCGCGCCAGTGGCAGCGGCGACTGGGCCAGTTGGGCCACGAGGTGGGAGCGGGCCTGCGAAGGGAAGGAGGGGCGTGAGTGGGCCTGCTCGGTTAAGAAGGAGGGGCTGGGCTATAGCTGCGAGCTGGGCCTCAGCTGCATGGGCTGCTGGGGAGGAGAGGGAGGTGGGACGCGGGAAAAGGGGAGAGAAAGGGAATGATGGCCTAGTTAAGATGGGATTTTTCCTTTTGTGCCTCTAGGAATTTGAGAGGGATTCCAAATAGATTTGATAGGAATTTAGGGAGAGGAGGAAAAGGGTTCCCCAATTTCTTTCTGGAGAAGAGAGTTAGACGGTCTTCTCACATCTTGCTACTATGATTTGAGAAGGAACTCAAGGGGGTTTGAAATGAATTCGCTATGGATTTGTGCACTCCAAACTCCAACGAGACTCAAGGCACGAAAACCACTCAAGAACGAGGGCACACACCTACAATCAAATCTATATGTGTGCACCAATTTATTAGCGAGTTTGGCTTAGGTTTGACCTAGAAGCGACATGCTTCACACAATTGCTGGAAAATTTTAAAAAGCTCATAATTTTGGTTGCCCAAAAACCCGGGTTGTTACAGTCCACCTCCCTTACAAGAATCTCATCCCCGAGATTTAGGGGTCACTACTCATGAAGGATGGCTCGAGGGGTTCATCTAAGGTTGATGGCTTTTACCGGTTGTTCTACATTCATTAATGCATTCAATTTTGCAAAGAAGATTTTTCGAGAATGGTTTTTAAAGAAGGGCTTTTTGGAAAGCATTTTGCATAAATCCTTTTGAAAGGACAAAGTTATTTTTATGAAAGGAGTTAAGGCAATTTTGCAAGGTCAAATTGGTTTTTGAAGAAGGGCCGTTTCACAAAAGAGCTTTTGAAACTTTCACAAACCAAGTTCAAATTTCTTTTTGAAATGATTTTGTTTTCGTAATCAATGGTTTTTGGGAAGCAAGTTTAAATATTAGTTGAAAACATTTTCATGCATTAAAATTTTGTAAAGCAAGTTTAAATGCCATTTGGGGAAAGTTATTTCTCTTTAATCAACAGTTATCTTTTGGAAGAAAAAACAACTTTGGAAGTAGTTTCCATTCTGACACAAAATCCCTTTTGAAGTCGGTTTTTGAATTTTGGGAACACCAAAAACTTTTATCAATTTGCAAAGCATTTTGAAGAAGCTTTGAAAATAGGTTTTCATAAACCCCTTTTTGAAAAACGCTATTTTAAAGAAGAGCTTTTCTCAAAATTTTTAAGGACACGCAAGAAGGGTTTGAAACATCTTTTCACATAGCATTTTGAAATAGGAGCAAGGTTTTCAAAACATTTGAAACAGGCCAAGAGTTTTGATGGTGAAGAAGTTGAGGAAAGAAAACTCTTTTTTTCAAAATCCCACTTTTGAAAGTTGTTTTTACTCCAAATAAGGGTTTGTTTTGGCAAAGTTTCGAGTTTGAAATCTCTTTGTTAAAACAAAACATGGTATTTGAACGGAGATTTTTGAAATCCAAAACATCCTTTGTTTTGAATAAAACTCTTTTCAGTGATTGCTTTTGAAGTAAGATTTCAAAAACCTAGGCTTAGGATTATAGTGGTATGCGAGTACCACTTGGAGCGGTCACAGTCACATACCTCGATACCTATGTACACCCAGCAGCAAGTCATGTGGATGCATCACACATAGGGCCCCAGGTTTTGTCATGGCACCGTGGGTTACGATCACAACACACTACCAATAAGTCACCAGCAACAACTCGATATCCCAAGCTTAAAGGGAGAGGGGAGTTTTTAGAAAAGACGAGGAAAAAGCCTTTATAAACAATTTTGGAAGCCTCTCTTTTTTTAAACACAGTTTTAAATCCTTTGTTTTGCGAGAAAGAAGGTTACAACCTTAGGATTTTGAAATCAACACAAAGATGTTTGAAATAGGTTGTACCCCTTTTTGGTTTTTGAAACTTAAATTAAAAGTTATTGATTTTTGGTCAAATTAGATCAAACCCTCAAAAGGGATTTTGAAAAAGCTTTAAATAATTTTTCAATTTATAAAATCAAGACTTTTATAGAAGGTTTTTGCTTTCCAAATCTCTTTTGAAATGATTTTAAAGAACATTTGAGCCTTTGAAATGGGGAATTTTTTAATTCAAACCATTTTATAAACTTTTCCAAATAGGCTTTTTGGACAAAAGATGTTTTGAAATAGAGAGCATGTGGAGTTTGAAACCATTTTGATGAAAATGTTTTGCAGATACCAAGATTTTTCCTAAACTTTTCAAGACAAGTAGTTTGGAAATTCTGTTTGAATACAATGGAACGATTTGTAAAACTTGTAAAACCAGGATAGTTTGGACTTTTGTAATAAAAGGTGCCTTTTAAAACATGAAATCGATGCAAGTTTTGAAAACCAAATCTTTGGAAAGTCTTTGTTCTAAAAAACAAAACACTTTCTTTTTTTGAATGATTTCAAATCAAGTGATTTTGAAAACACAATTTATTTTTGAAACAAAATGTTACTCCCCTTTGTATTTGAATCAAACAAAACTAGTTTTGAAAATGATTTAAAATCATTTCTCATTTTGAAAGGTAAAGCTTTCGTAATCAAACTTTGTTTTCAAAAACCCTTTTTCAAAGCAACACTTTTGAAACTAGATTTTTTTAGAAAGCTCATTTTGGTTTTGCTAAAAAAATTTGAAAGGTTGCAAACAAAATCTTTTCGCAAGGATTTTTTAATAAATCAGTTGCAAACCATTTTTTTAAGGCAAGGTTTATTTTTGAAAAGAATTTGGCTCGCAGGGTGAAATCAAAAGCTTTTATAGCAAAATCGAGCCAAGATCTTTGGTTTGAAAACACTTTGTTGATTGGAAAGCAAAACTTTTGTTTTTTTGAAGTGAAATTGTAACACTTTTTGAAAGGAGACTTGTTTTTAAACTATTTTGCAGATAGCTTTTGAAATCAAATCAGGTTGATAAAGGAACTAAAACTGCTTTCTTTTGAAAAAGGGAAGACTGTCACACTCCAAAATTTTTGATTTTGGGTTGTGCATGGAAAACACTAAATAAAATAAGTGATTTCAATATTTGTATAAATTTTTCTAAGGTTAATTAGGTTTCCGCTAATCTAAATATAGAAAACTTTGGTTTCAAACTTTTTCATATTAATTTGACAGGCTTTCGTCATGTGATGTTAGCTTGTTGTGACTTTGTGTGTTGTGTGTGTAAAATTTAGAACCACGTTTAGTAAGTCATTTATCGTTCTCTAGCATGTCGCCATTTTTTCTATAATCAAATTCCTCGTTTCTCAGCTTAAGCCTTGGTATGGAGTTTCTCAGAACCTTTTTCTTCCACTCTAAATCATTCACTTGAGTTCATCATTCATCAACATATCTTAAGTTCTTCCCTAGAATCATTCTGGCTTTTTGTGGAACTTTTCCCACTTTTCTATGAGCATAATCTAATTTTTAGATGCTCCAAGATATATTTTCATTAGCTCTAAATATTTTATTTGGGTTCCTCATGTTTCATAATGTCTCCAAGAATTTTCCCTAAAATTTTGGAGCTTTCGGAGTAATTTTCGTGACTTAAATATCAATTCTGGACTTTTTTCTGAAATTATTTTAATCATGAAATTATATAATTCCAATAAATAATAAAATATGTTGATTTTCCATCGACCTCAAACACTACGTGAAAAACAGTTTGTAGCAACGGGACTTTTTTTAGGGCGGTTGGCATTGGAGCAGCCCCTATAGTGGCGTGCTCGGGCTCCAACACAGTAGCCATCCCTATAAATGGCGTAGTAGGGGCGGCTGGTAATACAAGTCGCCCCTACAAATGCGTCGATTTGTAGGGGCGGCTGGTATGTAGAGGCGGCTATTACCAGCCGCTCCTGCTGTTTCCATTTGTAGGGACGGCTGAATCACCAACCGTCCCTACAAATGCCCGTTGTATATAAGCACCTCTTCATCCCTCCGATAAATCATAGCTGTTGGACCGGCACTATGTGGCCCAATGTATTCCAGCCGTTGGATGACCCCCTGATAAATCAGAGTCGTTGGATCGAAAACACAAGTATATAAGCACCTCTTCATCCCTCCCAAACCCTAACCTCCTACCCTCTCTCAGCCACCCTCGTCCACCCTCCCTCCCTCGGCCGATAGCACAACTCTCTCTCTCTCTCTCTCTGTGTCTGTCTCTCTCGTGCACGCGCGGATCGAGCATGGGGCCTCCTTCGACTACGCGCGAGGGCACGCCCCTCTAGCAGCGGTGCGGTGAAGCGTAGCCTAGGGCAGCAGGGCGGCAGTGCATAGCCCAGATGGACATGGAGCGTGGTCCCTCCAGCAGCGGCATCGCAGGGCCTGTAGCCCGGATCGACATGGCGCGTGGCTCCTCTAGCGGCATCACGAAGGTAATCGCTGAGATCTCGTGATGGGTTCAGGTTAGGTTTTTGAGTGAAGTTTTGAAATCCGATGAAACTATAAAACAAGCGCGGTGTTGTCGTGCACTTGCTTGTGCTGGGCCAGCCAGCGATACGTGGGTGTGGGGGAACGGACTTGATTGAATAACCTTTAGATGGGGGCTGAACATCAACCTTATATCCAGATGCGAAGAATTAGAATATGTTGTGTTCTCTCGTTCTCTGTAATGAGTAAATAGATGATGAGTCCGATTTAATCCACTTCATTATACCATGAGAACAATTGAGGCATTTGTCTAAGAGAACACAACAATGTTGCTGTAGTGTTGCATATATTTCACAGGATGAATCATTGGATAAGAAATTTCTCAATCTGAATGCCAACATTATGTCCATGTATGTACTGATTATTTTAAAGTTTCCCTAGTTTCCAATCGAACAGTTCTGTTGATTGCTAGGACACTGCAAATAAGTTGAGTTGCTAATACAATCAAATCATCTCCTACTATTGTTGTAATTTGTTGTACTTAATTGAATGACCTTTAGATTCAGATGGGGCCTAACATCGAATCTTAACCCTATGTGAAGAATTAGAATATGTGGTGTTCTCTGTGATGAGCAAACAGGTGACGAGTCCGATTTAATGCATTCCATTATACCATGAGGACAATCAAGGCATTTGTCTGAGGGAATGCAACAATGTTGCTCTAGTATTCTAGTGTTTGATTGTTTTTATCTCGTTACAAGGAACCTATTAAGGATTTTGTACTGTTCAGATAAGGGGGGCTAGATATTAAAGATGTTGTTGGAAATAATCCTGTGTGTCTAGGTGCATGCTAATGTCTAGGTTCATAGCATTTACTTTAGTTAAATTTCAGCATAGAGTAATACGAGGAATAGATTGATTATATATAATTGGGTAATATTCTGCATTAGTTAGGAGGCTATCATAGCCTGATTTGTAGCTCACGTTTGGCTAAGTAGAAGAGAACAGAAAAGGCAAAGTCATTCCAGCCACCAAAACCACTTGTGCTCGTGTGTGTTTCTTGTGTATGAGTTCCTTGTGTCCGGTTAGAGGCATATTTGTGTTTCAGATCTGACAAAAATGAATATGAGTTCAGTTTGTTGTCATTCATGTCCTAATTTCTTTCGTTACAGATGTGATTTTTTGAACCTATTTTATTTCAAGTTAACTTTGACCATCGCTAAATTTAAATTACCTTGCAGCCGTGTTCTCAGCCTATTCTGTAACTTCATTCACTTTGTGGTCACGTAGGGATATAAGTTTGGCTCTGAGATGGCTAGCACATTGAACACATATGCTACAATGAAGTCTGATGGTGGCCAAGGAGCTCCTCCTCCGGCGGCTACATCCACGGCGAGGCCCATCCCCGACGTCCATACATCCACTCTGGTGAGCTCGAATAGCCAAACCTAACTCAATTGAGTCAACTAGGTTTAGTTGACAGTAGCACTAGATCAATAGCAAGCACACTTGATGGCACAATGTTTTAATTGGAGTTAAAGAATTAAAAAATAATGTCGAATATATTTAGATAGACGAATCTTGTATACTGATGTTTCATTGGTAATTAAAAAAAGAATAATATTCAGGCACATCTTACAAGCCATAAGGTTTCTGCCGATTATAGCAACAACATCAAAATAGAAGGATTTTTTTTCTAAACTTGGACGACAAAGAGTCAAAGACTATTTAGTCTAATCTGACATGGAATGCCAATTGGTAGATCAATTACAAAACTAATTTACACCGTACATTGGCTTTGCCTACTCCATGGATGTCAGTTGGCTGACTAGCCATGAAATGAATTACATGGATCTTTTTGTTTCCATACAGTTAACAAGTTATTAACATGGTTATTTTTCTTAAGAATGTTGCTAACATGGTTACATTGGCTTTGCGTACTCCATGGATGCTGCAATTGACCTCCAAGTTTCTCTTTTTTTCTCTGGCTCTGTGTTGATCTATGTCAGATACTCAGATGTACTTGCTGTAGTCTTATTTTAAATGCATTGGTCATTATAGAATATGTAAAACCCAGCCACTTTACAAATTTTCATGATATTGGTTTACAACATAGCACCCCTCTTTCAAAATACTACAAATCTCTGTTAAACTCAACCATCTAGCATGTATATGCAGTTCTTTACATGTGCACTAACTTGCAAGCTGACATCTTGCTCTAGGACCTTTTATTTTGCTACCTGGATGAAATAATTGGAGAAAGCGATCTAGGCAGCTATGGGTACTCTAATTTGATCTAACCCTGTACTCTATTCAAGCTTTAAGTACAATCGAGTCTGCAAATTGCAGAGCAAGAGATGAGAGTGTATATTTTGCTTCACAGTCAACATTTCTTTCGGCCATTCTCTCGGTGATCCCTAGCTGGCCTGCTCTAACAAGGGCATGGCTTTGGCTACTTATTTTCATTGATGCAGTCAAATGTCGTCCTTATTTCCATTGATGCATAAAGCAGTTCAGTTTGAGTAATTTATTTAGTCATAAATCTTGCTCTGTTCGGCAGCTATTATTGTTTGAAATATAATGTAATTTAGCAAAAATCACTAGTGCAGGACTGTGTTGCAGTCCCGGTTAGGAAGGAATGGCTGGCTATAAAAACACTATGTGCGGTAAGTGTAACTTACTTTAGTACTCCATTATATGGCTGTCAAAAGCATTACTTAACATTTCCATATGCAAAACACACAATGCCCCCAAGCAGAAGCCAGGGAGTGTATATTGTGGATACTATGTATGTTCTATGATGAGTAATACCGGTGTCTACAGGAAACACCCCTTAAGGGTAAGTTTGAACCTCTTCACCCATAGTATAAAAACTTCACACATCATATTAAATACTAAACCGAAACGTGTTCTCTTGTAGTGGAAAGAAGAGAAAGAAATGAAAAGAGACTCATACAAGGATGACCAACTCTTAGAGCTCGTCGGCGACCTTTGCAACTTCATATTGGACCAGATTGTACACGTCAAATGCACCTACCATGACCGAGATTCTGACTTAGGTAGAAATTCTCAGTACCAACACTTTCGTTAGACTAAAAGGCTAGCTCTAGGCCGTTGATAACAATATGTATGTAATTTGATATTAGTCTTACCTTGTGGGACAGTTTGGACTTGTAGAACGAATTAGACTTGTGAATTATGTATATTTAATGATGGATTGTATATATTCTTGTGAATTGGACTTGTAATGGTAGTTTATATAATACTCTTGTGCTTATGGTCAGATTTGAATTATATATATATATATATATATATATATATATATATATATATATATATATATATATATATATATATAT
Organism: Miscanthus floridulus; assembly: GCF_019320115.1. Lineage (NCBI taxonomy): Eukaryota > Viridiplantae > Streptophyta > Magnoliopsida > Poales > Poaceae > Miscanthus > Miscanthus floridulus. The sequence goes on from NC_089596.1 coordinate 14,398,820, forward strand.
ATGTTCTAGTCGAATTTGAATTGTAAATTTGAATTTTTTGACAGAAAAATATACTATAGGAGCGGTTCTAGACTGAACCGCCCTTACAAATAGGTATGGTGGGGCAGCTGATAACACCAGCCGCCTCTACAAATCGATTTGTAAGGGCGGTATGGGAATCGCCCCTACAAATACATGATTTGTAGAGACGGTATGGTAGGGGCGGCTGGCCGAGCCACCTCTACAAAGCCTCACCCGTCACCCCTAGAAACCATTCCTGTAGTAGTGAAACTCTATCACTATATATATACCGATGTTGTCCTCAACGCGCTGATTCTAGATCTAAAATCCTTTTTTCGAGCAACCGCTCCTATCTCCGTACATCTAGAGCCGAAGGTCAGAAAAGCTAGGTTTCCGATGAACTCTCCGGCGAGCATTTTCGGCTGAACCATCGCATTCCGACATCAACCATCGCTATATCGAGGTAGCCCTCTTCGTCCTCTATGTGGTGATGTACTTCGTTGTGCGAATCCGTCACTGTATGACCGTGTCCCCTTGCTTTCTTTGTTTTCGATGAAAATTCCGGCAAACTCCATGTATATGGTTCAAATATCTTCGTTTTCCGGTGAACTTCGGCCACTTGCTGGGCAAGCAGCGCCGGCCAAATGCCCCTATGCCACCTATGACCTCGGGCTCCTGGCCCCTCCCGCAGACCCGCACCCAGCGCGTCAGCGCTGCAGCAGGCAGCCGCAGCTGCCTGGCGTGCCATTGGCCGGTGCTGCCCCCGTGGACCCCGCCCTGTCCACCTGTGGGCCAGCGCGTCGCGTGCGTCGCGCCACCTTCGTGCCGCCGGCTGTACTGAATGGGCAAGCCTCCCCTCCTAGAGCGAGCTCCACGGCAGCAGCTCCTCCATGGCCGTTCATGTTCAAGAGCACAAGGTTGAAGATGATGTTAATTACGAAACTGCCACTGGTTTGTAATCTCCACCCTTTAAACGTTTTAACTCCGGTTCGGTTCATTCAAATTGTGTTAGTTTCGTGTCGGCACACTCTATGCACTAGTGATAATGTTTTTCATGTCACTTGTTTTTCCATATATAGTTAAATATTATATACATGCAACTAGTTTTATAATTAAATTCAATATATGTTTTATATGGTATTTTATACATAAATGCTAACATGATTAATTGCTAACATAAATATGTTTCTAAATTATAATTTGTTTAGTCTAAACATACATATTAAATTTGATTAGATGCTCTCACATGTCAATTTGTATTTGCAAGTTAAAGTTGAATTGGCATAAATAATATCAAAATATTTATAAATAAAATATGAGTAGTTTCAACCTTACTTTTAAATTAAATTATGTTGTGACTGATCTGAATTAATGTGATTCACCTAGTTTCAATTAGTGAAAATAAATGAAGCATTTAGTCTTTTCTTTCTTTTATAATATAAACTCCCAGTACTCGTTTCTTTTCGATCGTAGTTCTGTTTATGGCGTTTCTTGTGATCTCGTAACTATAGAACTTGCTTTGTGTTTTAGTACGATGTTTGGTGTACTATTCTTAGTTACTTTCATTTGTTGTTTGTATGTTTGCCTGTACGTGGTGCTTGCTACGAGTAGAAGGAGAACCATCCATAAGCACTGGAGACTCGAAGTTGAAGATGAAGGCTGAAGAATTTGAGTAGTTATATATTGAGTGGAAAGCAAGAGTAAAAGTCAAGTATGATATGAGGCTCCTTGTTACCTAATAACATTATAATCATCTATTCATGTGCATGTGTCTAATATGATGAAACATTAAGGACCTTACCTAGCATACTTTTGTTACCTTGTTCGTTGCTATCTACTAGGTTTATGCATATGGGCTAGCTCTTGCTAGTTGCTTAACTTTAATGAAGAAGCTCCATAATATTGGCTAATGGCATATGCAATGATGTTTAAAATGTGTTTTTTAGCAACATGGAATCTTAAGGACTTATCCGTGAGCAAAATTCAGGACTCACAGTACAACCATGAGTGCTACATGGCTCTGGCTTTGGTTTAGTAGAATGACCTTTTCTGGCTTGTTAGTGGTTACCTGAAAGGACACAAAAGGGGCTTGCCGAGCTGAGTATAGTGCGGCCTCTGTCCCTATGTGTATAGCCTGCATGGAATATGCCATTCAGAAGGGGGGCTCTATATTCCCTTGCCAATTAGAAATCTAGCGGCTACTATCTTGTTAGACGAGCCTTCAAAAGACTTCATGGTGAACCCTGCTGACCTTCCTTGGTAGTGGGTCAAGAGGCTGATCAACTCAGGCGAAAGGGTAAATCACGGCTCATGGTGAAAGTGTACAATCTCTACAGAGTGTAAAACTGGTATATCAGCCGTGCTCACAGTCACGAGTGGCTTGGAAAACTCACGGAATTATGGGTTCTTATTTTACTATGATGTTGATGCTCATGTTTAATCATTATTGTCGTATTGCCATTGTTAATGATTATGTGGAAACTGGAGCTTAAGCATAGTTTAGCAACTCAGGTTCTAATGATAAAACTTGATCTACTAAAAGTGCTTACCGCAGTTCGATAGTGTTGACCTTTTGAGCCTTCATTCGCCCATGTTATATTTGCTGAGTACGACATGTGCTCATCCTTGCTATTTCCCCCACACCTCAGCCTCTAGCAAAAGTTGCTCAGAAGATTGATGAAGACATAGAGGTTCCGAGAAGATTGACAGGAGTGCTAAGCATATGTTACCCCAGTCAGCCATCCCTGTGAAGAATGAAGCCTAAAATTTAGTTACCGTTCGGCGATACTCTGATGTAAGTGTTAATATAGTTATGTATATATTATTTAATAACATTGTTCTGATACTATTCACTCTGTTGTATGTGTGGACTTTGTGGGCCCACATATGGCGAGCCTAGTTTTGTTCTTAAAACTGGGTGTGACAAAGACCTTTCAAGAAGTTTTTGAAATCATTTTCCTTGAAATAGAATTGCTTTTGTTAAAGACAGGACTTTTTCCACCAAAAGAAGGTAGGGCGATTTTGAAAATGCGCTTAGCTGGAAACTATCGGCACAAAAATGTCAACACGCAGCAAGTCGAAAGGATCTGCTTGATGGAGCAAGGCTAGAGATTCGCTTAGCTTCAACACAGGACTAGTCGACCCTGCGAATTTCCCAAGGGCGTGCCAGTCAATTTGACCTACCATTGACAAGGAGAGAAAGTTTATCAGTAATTTAAGGTGGAACATGCCGATTTTTCCTAGATAGTTCCAAGTGTGCCACTTCGGGAGCAGCCAGATAGAAAAATCGACTAAATAGCCGATATGAGAAGAAATCGACTGTTAGGGGGTGTGAAGCTAACGGGTCACAATTGATTTTAGAGTAACGAGCACAATGCACCTAGATATAAATAACATCATCAGCTACATAAATATAACCAGTGTAAAGTATTGAGCTGATAAGTTCAACGAGAAAAGATGTAGCATACGAACAAATCGACTGTCTAGTACAAATAGATCTACAAACGCTCTGAATCTAATCTGTTGCCATCAATAGTGAGGTTCGACCAAATCGATGCAGCTATGATGATAACAATAAACTAAAGCCAAAGAATCTATGAAACCATCTATACATTGATAGGTTTCTGAAAGACATGCTACATGTGTGAAAGCACAGGCAAATCGGCTAAAACAGTCGATTCAGGTATAAAAAGGGTCATAGCATGAGAATAATCGACTATTTAATATGGACAGATTTATAAACTCATCAAATCTAATCTATTATCTTTAACAGTGGGGTTCGACCGGATTGATGGCAGCCATAATAAATATAACAGATTAAACCTTTTAAAGCAAACATATCTATTCGCATTTAACAGAATCATGAGGACACACTATGAGCGTTAAAGTACGAGCAATCGGCTATTTAGCCGATGTAGGCATAGCAAATAGTCAAGGTCATGCCTGGTCGAGAGCAAACTTACCAGCTAGCATACTTCGATCTAAAGTGCCATTAGTGGGATCGACCGTATCGTTACCGCCATAATAGCGAGCTACAGACCAGATTCAACTAACCAGTAAACCTCATCAAGATCAGACATGCCTTAACCACGTACTAAGCATGATCTAGATCAAAGTAGAACAGCCAATGAAGACATAATCCATCGTTTAACGTATGAACCATCGAAGTGTGACAAGATAAACGAGGGACTAAAAGGGTATGAGGCCAATCTAGTTCGATCTCGATCGGGCAGGTTGATATAGATGAAACTAATGACAATAAGAACATTAGCAAGATTAGTAACTTAATAAATATACCCGAAGGATGCCACCCTTAGGTAGAGCCGATAACTTGACCTTAATCTAATTCGAGTAGTGGAGGTCGAACTTTACCGATGCAGCCTTACTTGAACTAGACAAGGATCGATAACTAGATTATACTAGAGCTCGCAAGAGGTCGGTCGGACCAATGCAGCCTTACAAACAGAGGTATAAGCCATGACGGTACTTACAGACAAGCCAGAGGTCGGCCAGACCGATGCAACCATGCTTGTTGAAGAACTCACCAAGATCTACACTACTCCTACTCCTATGCATTGGCGTGAAGCCGAAAAAGTAATTGGTATTGATTGATTGGATGCCCTTTTACAATAGCCAGGGTCTAATATTTATACCCGGAACCTAAGTGTGAATCCTACTCAAATACGACTCATTACAATTTTTAGTATAAGAGAAAACATTCCTAACTTAAGATAACTTGGACCCTAATCTTTCCCTTTTGTAGAATCCGACATGATTCTCCCGACGCCAACCGTAGCTTATTGACGTTATCTGCTCACGTCATTCGAAGAGAGTCGATCCCAGTACTGCATCTGAACCAACTAATATCGATCCTTATGCAATCGATTACTTGATGACACAATCTTGGAAGTTTCGAGTTCCCACATTCTCCTTCCCAAATTTTGGTGTAAACACATGCCACCAATTTTGGGATAAATGTAATTTTATTCCAAAATTACCATGTTTGTACCCCCAATGGGTCCGTAGTCATGAGTAGAGAATCTTGATTTGGGGCCTACTATCCATCACCTTCACCAACATCCTTGCCTGCTTATGAGCCCATTCTTCAAAGCTTCATGAGAGCACTATTGCTTCACGGGCGCTTGGATCCATCCTTCCAGACCGACTATAAATGTCTATCCGACTCTAGCGAGAGCAACCCAACAACTTAGTAATGTTTCTCTTCTGCTTGCCTCCTCGAGTGCCCTTGGCTCTGCCAGACCCTCCATGGTCTAATTCCTTGCTATGAGGGTCTTGAGTGGTTAGAATAATTCTTGTGCATAGGGTGATTGTGTCGCTCATTTCAGCACCTTGTTGAGCAAGAGGATCAGCTCTTGCGGTTAGAAGAATTCTTGTGACATCACCTGAGTTTTCTCACCATGATCATAGAGCTATTCTAGTGTTTGCAAGGGTTAAAATGTGTGGACACCTTCCCCTTGTTCACTCTATCAAATGCTCATCGGGGGAAACCACAGACTTCTTTCCCATGGTTTTCTAGCCACCAAACACCCTGAGGACCATGAGCGCCTGGTCAAGGACTTCTTCAACACCGCCAACTCCATAGCCCTCGCTTCCTAGGCTGAAGACATAGTGAACAAAGTGTTCTCCGGCCCTTAGTTTATAATATGAGAAGCTAGCAAACAATTACTTCATTTTAAGTGACTCCTCTTTTGCCCTATGCTCATGTCCCATGTACTAATTTGTAAGCAGTTATCTAGCCTATTGCGTGTCTCCTCGAGGCTCAGTAGAATAGCTGTTTTGGATTAGCCGATTTTGACTTGTGATTCGATCTGACTCGATTAAATCTAAAACGGCTCTCATGGTAAAACTCTTCAAATTCCTCCTTGGTCATTAATCGCCGCATTTTCCCTCGGTACTGGCAGAACAGCGCTCCCTCTTCCATTAATTAGGCTTGCCTCTACATGTTCTGAGATATCGACCATCCCATCTCTATGGCTATAAATACCGGCTAAGGGCTCTAGTTTCAAGCATATCTACACCTACAATCGCCTTTGCTTTCTGTACTTCTCCACCTTCACAAACCCTATAGCAATTTCCCTTATTCTTCCATGATCTAGGACAATATCCATGCAGGAGAAGATCATCGTGGCAAGCGAGTAGCAGAAGATCTCTCGGAGGAAGAGGTCCCGGTCAGCCAGTGGCTCCACAACATGAGGTAAGACTAAACACCCCTATCCATAACGAGAATCATCTACTAATGCATCTACAGGCTCATCCTCAATGATAGCCTCCAGCCGCTTCCTCTCAGGATCAGTGGGCCTTCTATCACTACATTTGCCGCTACCGCGTCGGACTCGTCGTTGGACTCCTCTGACTCCTAAATGGCGATGATGCCCAATGTTTCCTCTAGGAGTGGAGGGTGGCTAAGGACCATTATTCTGAGGCAACCCAGGAGAACGGTCAGTTTGAGCTTCTCAAGCCACCCTCCTCGCCGCTGAGGAAGAAACCAACGTTGTTCAGGCGTGGTTGGCTGAGTCTGATGCCATGGTGGCGGGTAAGAGGAACTCCAAGAAAACCTTAGTTTCAATTTCCACCGTCTTTGTCTTGATAGCTCCTTTGCTTCCGTGATTTTCTAGCCTTGATGGTGCAGTTGGAGAACCTCCAACTGGCGGTGAACGTGGCTATGACAGCTATCAACGCCCAGGACCCTCTCCTCAACAACCGCCTACAGGATGTCCCAATGCGCGTTCAGGAGATCGCCCTCCATGGCATTCATCGTGGTGCTATGATGGCTCTAGCAGTGGCGCAGGTTCAGATTGAGCATGATCTCCTCATCATGGAGCCAGGCTTTCTGATGGGCAATGACCCTGGCATGCATGAGGACTTGATTGAGGACTTCGGAGATGCCGCAACGGCCATTGTGGACATCGCTTCAGTTCCAGACGTTGTAAACAGGGTGATTGATTAGCTTGTAACTGATCAATGAATGAAATCCCTGTTTTTCTGTGATCACGTCTTAGTGAACTTCCTACAACATTTTTTGTATACATCATGATTGTCTCTATGTTTGCTTTTGCTCTATAGGCGATACATATCGTATCGACTTTTACCCCTTCGGGTCTATCTTTGAACTAGAGGTGATACTCTTCTGGTACCGGCTATTAGAGCCGATGACTGAATAAATCGGCTATCAAGTATTAATCCAAACGCTAGGATTGTATTTCTTTAGATGCTTTCCATTGATTGCTCTATCGAACTCCTCTTCTCCTCCAAGTGTTTCCAAAATATAAGCATTGTCAGGTGCACAACATTTAATCTGATAAGGTCCTTCCTAATTAGGCAACCACTTGCCGAACCTGCTATCTCTTGACCCGATCGGTAATTTTACCTTCTAGGCCAAGTCTCCTTCAGAAAATTATTTGCTCTTCACCTTCTTATTGTAATATTTCACAATCCTTAGCTTATTGGCTTCAATATTTTCAAGAGCCCGCAGCCGATGACAACTTAAGTCTTCTAAGTCATCCATCATAAGATTTTTGTAAACTTCGGCTGGCAAATCATTTTAGAATGTGACATGCCTCGATCTAGTTTGAATCTCCCAAGGAAGGACTGCATTATGACCATACACAAGTTCATAAGGTGACACTTTAATTGATCCATGATAGGCCATCCTATATGCCCATTGTCGACATAGAATTTTGTCCCATGCTGAGGACACACGCAGCAAGCCGGAAGGGTTTGCTCGATGGAGCAGATCCACCTAGCTTCAGCGTAGGGGTGGTCGATCCTGTGCAATCCTCCCGAGGTGTGCCAGTCAATTTGACTCTGCAATTGACAAGGAGAGAAAGTTCATCAGTAGTTAAGGGCAGAACTTGCCGGTGTTGCCAGACAGTCCCGAATGTACGGCTGTGAGAGCCGATATAAAAGGAAATCGACTAAATAGCCAATTCCAGTATATTCATGAGAATAAGTTAGTTAGAGCTCATGGGGTCGTGTGAGGAGAATCGGTTATCATTCAGGATAAACATCATTTAAACAAATATTAATCAAAGGCAATAAGATATCAATGATGATCGGTCCATACTAAGCCAATGATTACGAGTAACCGAACTCCTTTTTATATAAAGAAACAATTCAACATCACTTAATCATTTAATAAAGATAAATCTAATGAACATGTTAGATCTCATCTATCGCCATGACTAGTGGGGCATGAGGCAGAATCATGCAGGCCATAGAAACAACAATAGACTCGATGACCCTAACTCATTACTAATATCAGTGGGGCATGAGGCAGAATTATGCAGGCTGTAATACAATAACAAGATCATGGGGCTAACACATCTTTCAACTTATCTCTACTTCAATGATCTCATGATGTGAACTGTTCATGAAAGCATTCGATATTGGCTAAACAGCCGATTCAGGCATAGCGCACAGTTAATGTCATGTCTTCTCAGGAATGGGTCTATCAACCAACGATCCCCACTCCACGGTGCCAATAGTGGGGTGAGAGGCAAAATCCCATAGTCCATGATGACGGGCCATGAAATGGTTCTCGCTAACCGATAGATCTACTCAAGATCGAACATGTCTTAACCGCACGCTATGCACGATTAAGATTGACGCAAAACAGCCGATAAAAACATAACTCGTCGCTTAAGATGTAGATTGGATCAATTTTAGATTAGCAAACGATGAGTTAAACAAGATATAAGGCCAATCCAGATCAATCTCAATCGGGCAGAGTGATATTGCTGTAATTAGATAAACAATGAAAGCAATAAGCAATATCGGTAACTTAATGAATCTACCAAAGACTACCACTCTAAGATAGAGCCGATAACTTGACCTTGATCCAATTCAAGCAGTGGGGTGTGAGGTAGAATCACACAGGCCATACTTGAATTAGGCAAGAGTCGATAACTAGCTTATACCAGAGCCACAGTGGGGGTCGACCGGATCGATGCAGCCATACTTGTTGAAGAACTCGCTGAGATCTACTCTACTCCTACTCCTAAGGGGTGGCCGAAGCCAAAAAAAGTAAATGACTTGTATTTGATTGATTGGTTCTACAATAGCCGGGGTTTGGTATTTATACCCAGAGCCTAAACATGAATCCTACTCGAGCATAATTTGTTATAAACTTTGGCATAAAATGAAAACATTCCTAATTTAAGATAAGTTGGACTCTAATCTTTCCCTTTTTGTAGAGTCCGACACGTTTTCTTCCTGGCGTCGAGCGTAGCCTCTGTCGTTATCTGCTGGTGCTGTCCAAAGAAAGCCGATTCCTAGACTTTGCATCTAAATCAGCTGTTTCTGATCTGTCCGCAACTGATCCCTTGATGATACAATCCTGGGAGCTTCTGGGTCCCTGTGACTCTCCTTCCAAATTTTGGTGTAAACACCCATAATGCCTCATTAAGCGTTAAATATCACTTCCTTGGTTGTTCTTCAATCTTTTTCTTGATCAGCTTAATCATAATTTGATTGGATGCCTCTGCCTGGCCATTAGCCTGAGCATAGTAAGGAGAAGAATTTAATAACTTAATTCCCATACTGGCAGCAAAATCTCTGAACTCTTCTAATGTGAACATTGTCCCCTGATCGGTAGTGATGGTTTGAGGAATCCCAAAATGATACATAATATGCTCCTTGACAAAAACAACTATGTTCTTTGAGGTTACCGTCTTCAAAGGAATTGCCTCAACCCACTTAGTGAAGTAATCTGTTGCTACGAATATAAACTTATGTCCTTTACTTGAAGGCGGAAAAATCTAGTCAATTAAATCAATCCCCCAACCTCGAAACGACCATAGTTTGATTATTGGATTCATAGCCAAAGCGGGTGATTTCTGAATATTACCAAAACATTAACAATGCTGACATCCCTTATAATATTCAAAACAATCTTCTAGTATTGTTGGCTAGAAATATCTAGTCCTGCGAATAATCCATTTCATCTTATAAGCTGATTGATGAGCTCCACATATCCCTTCATGTACTTCACCCATCAATACTTTAGCTTCTTCTTGATTTAAGTATTTAAGCAACACCCCATCGACTATCTTGTAATACAGCTGGTCATCTAGCAAAACATACTTAACTAATTTATACCTTAGCTTCCTGATAACCTCATGTGATGTATTCTTAAGATAATTGGCTATTTCCACTCTCTAATCATTAGTCACAGTTTCACTACTTAACATCTCTTGAAACACTTGATAACCTGATGCACTTTGAGCTAACCAATTAGCCTCTTGATTCTGTGCTCTTGGAATATGTAACACCCCAAAATTTGCTACTTTTGAAAATAGAGTTAAAATGATTTATTTCTGAATTTTGTGCTCATAAAATATAGGAAAATAAAATTTTTCATTAAATTAAAATTCATCATAAGGTTTAGCAACAAGTTTGAGCATACATGCCTTTGCATTTGATTTATTTGGTTGAATGGTTTTGATTGAAAATTTCAAATAGGTTAAATTGCTTTTACAAATGAAATTAAAAATAGCTTTGAAGTAAAAGAAAAGAAGGAAAAGAGAATTACAAAATAAGAGGATTTAAAAGTGGTAAAATTTGTTTTTGAGAACTTACCAAAATTTCTTATTAAGTTAAAAAGAGTATTTGAAACTCCATTCAAATTTGGTTTGACTCATATTTGAATTGGATTTGAAATAAGAAAAGAAAAGGGATTTGGAAAAAAAATGAACACAGCTCTCCCTCTCTCTCTCAGTTTTTTTTCTCCTGCCGGCCCAAGCTGCTTGGTCTCCTCTCTTTCCTTCTCCGCTTCTGGCCTGTAGGCTGTTCCCGTGCCTGTGGCCCATTCCCGCCCGCATGGCCTGGCAAGCAAGCCCAAGCTGCAGCCCGCTCCTGCCTCTAGCTCCGCGTGGCCCAGCAGCACTGCCCGTGGCCCACCCTGCGCACCAGCCCAATCCGCGCTGACGCCGGCCGCTCTCCATTCTTCCTCTATCGCTGACGATCGGGCCCGCTTGCCAGGGCGTCTTCCTCCTCGCGCGTAGCCGAGCTGGACTCCGCGCCGCCGGCCGTGTCCACCCCGCTCACGCCTCCCGCCACTTGTCGTGCCTCCCAAGGTTCTAGGGACATAAATAGCGGATGTCGTGCCCTCCTCTTCCAATCCCTTGCTCTAGATTCACAGCCACCATCGCTCGAGCGCCGTAGCCGCACCGCAACCGAGCACCGCCGCCTGTCGTCCACTTCACCAAGCCGTGAGCCGTCTTCGGTGCTTGGAGGTCCCCACTAGTGCTCTAGGTAAGCTCGCCTCGACCTCCTAGCTCCTCTCGTGTCTTCTCCGTCAAAAATCGGGCCTTGTAAGCTGTTTTGGAGTTCTGTCGCCGAGCTTCATTCGCCGGCCATGGCGCCGCTGCCGTCCTTGACAATGCTGGCAATAGCCTCCTCCCTCTTCCACCGCCTATCAAATCCTGGCCGTCCGATTTTGATCCAACGACCGATAACAGAAGATACCCCTTCGTTGTGCTAGTTGCAAAAGAGCCCCTCAGTTTCTTCCAATTAGAACCCGCAGTCCAAAATGTTTTCCCTAACTCCGTTTTCTTCCTTGGAAAGCGTACTTTGTTTCGGTTAGATTGAAAATACGTTTTCAGCTATTTACAGATTTGCCACAGATTTTGTTTTAGCCATAACTTCTCTGTTTTAACTCCAATTTGATCCGTTCAAATTGCGTTAGGTTCTTATTTGCGTAATCTACATGTTCATACTACATTTAAGTATGTTTTCAACTTTTAAAATTCAAGGATAGATTTAATCTATTATTTTAATAAAGGAAATCTTATTTATTTCATATCTTCTGTGTTTTAGATCTGTTTTGACCCATTCAAGTGGCGTTAGATTCATAGCAATGAGGTCTACGCATTAGTAACAATGTTTAACATGGCACTATTTCTAGAATCTCATGGTTTAAACTCTAATTTGATTAATAATTAAGCAACTGTGTTTTATAAATAAAATATGATTTGTTTTACTTTAGTATTATAATTCAAACTTAAATTTGACTTAAATTATAATCTCTATAAAATATCTTATATATGTTTTTATATAATTAATACACATTAAGTTAATAGTTTTATGAGTAGATCTATCGGTAGATGTATCTTTTTCACCGTAGCTCCGATTAGAGTGCTTTTCGCGTCTATGTATTCGTAGCGAGACGTAGATTCGTTTTACAAACTTTTCGTCTTGATTTTATGTTTGGTGTACTGTTCTAATTTAGATCTATTGTTTGCTTTGTGTATGATTGTATGGATGCTTGTGTGGTGCTTTATGATTTCGTCCAGTCGATGAGATATACGTGGTGATCAAGAAGAAGAAGAAGAAGAACGTTAAAGATTAAAGCTTACTAAAGGATTGGTATTTTAAGGCAAGTATAGCATGGGATCATCCTTGTTGTCCTGTTCATCTTTAATCACTTAATTCATATTGCATGTGTCTACCTTGACTACCACTAAGGATTTCCTAGTATTTTGTTACCCTATACCTTGATTCCTATGGGGTATTGCATTGGGTAGCTTTGCTATTGCTCAACTACAACCATGATCTTGTAACTTGACTAATGTAATATGCAATAAACATTAAAAGATGCTTTTTAGCAACATGGAATAAGGGGGATAGGGCATTGGGCTATTTTTATGGTGCTCTAGATTCCTCTCCCTAAGGACTTATCTGTAAGTCATCATCTGGGACTTATAGTATAGCTGTGAGGGCTACATAGCTCTAGCTTTAGCTCAGTATGAGGACCATTTCTAGCTTGTTGGTGGTTACCTTTATTGGCATAAGAATGGCTTGCCGGATCAGGTATAGTGTGGCCTATGTCCCCATGTGTATAGGCTGCGTGTCAATGTGCCATCGGGAAGGGGGGCTCTATATCTGTTTGCCAAGTGAATCTAATGGCCCTAACTTGTTAGACGAACTTTTGAAAGGTTTTATAGTGAACCCTGCCAACCTTCCTTGGTAGTGGGTCAAGAGGCTGATCACCTCAGGCGAAAGGGTAAATCACGACTCAGTGAAAGTGTACAACCTCTGCAGAGTGTAAAACTGGTATATCAGCCGTGCTCACGGTCACGAGCGGCCATGGAACCCTTACAGAATAGATGATCACTAATGGTTAACGATGATGAACATGGATGATACTAATGATGAATATGCTCATTAACAATTACTGTTTATGCTATTCGTTATTCATGTTTACCTGATCATGTGTTTAAGTGGGCTTGTGGATAAACTTGTTGCTACTCAATTGCTAAAATCATGACTCATTAAAAGCTAATCGCAGTTAACCAGTGTCAGCCTTTTGAGCCTCATGAACCCCATGTTATATTTGTTGAGTACGACATGTACTTACGCTTGCTTTACTTTTCAATTATTTGGATAAAAATCCCGGATGGATACCAGATTGCTAGAGTATGGAGGAATTAGGCTTGTGATCAACCAGTCAGTTGTCCCTGTGGATTTGGAGTCTTTGCCTGAAGATTGGAGTTGTCTTTACGTTGTCTATACTCTGAGGTTATAATCTTTATACTATTACGCTATGTATTTAAGCATTGTCTTTTGATATTACCTTTATTTGTAGCTATATGTGAGATTTGACATCCTGGGCTCACATATGGTGTGTATCTGGTTTTATTCTTAAAATCGGGTGCTACAGAGTGGTATCAGAGCAATGTTGACTGTAGGACGCAAGCCTAGTTAGAAATTGGCTGTCTTGAGGTTTTGAAATTGCTATAAAATCGTTGCTCTATAAACCTTGATATTTTCTTCTCTACTATATCTATACCTTGGTGCTTATTTTAAAGTCTTTGTTCTCATCTCCACTCCTTGATTTGATATGTTTTTAGACCTATTCCTCATCACCTTCTTGCGTAATCTGAAGATAAGTTTTAGAATTGTTATCCCTAGTATAATGAGAACGATAGTATCGCAAGTTGAATCAATGATTGAGTTGTGCACCTTTATTGCTTTGTTGAACTATCATTATGCTTATGATTGTTTTGGATTTTTATAATGATTGCAATGATCTTGTTGGGTGTCCCCACAATTTCATTTAGTTTATAGGCCTAAGGTATAAGGATTAGTGAAATAAATAGTTGGGTTATGGTTTTCTTCTGTTTCCTCTATCCTATCTTTTTAGAGCAGTCTGCACTCCTCGGCTTATATCTCTATTCTTGGACAACCAAAAATCATGAGAAAATTCTGGACAATAGGAGACATCAATATGTTTCTCTGAGCATAAGAATCACCCTGATATCTATTTTGGTTATGGAGATACGAAAATTACAAGATGATGCATCTGTGCTGTTTGAAACCTGGAATAGTTTCTGTTGTGCACTATTTTTGACCAAGTTAGCTGCAGAATTTGGAAAAGTGTTCTATAAGAAAATTGTGGAGAATTTTATAAACTTTCTAACAGTATAAGATACAATATCATTGGATTAACAGAATGAGAGTTATAGCTGTTTTACTGCGCAGCTGTTTTTCTACTCGCGAGGAATTTCAGATTTCTTGTTCTTGCCCCTACATGAGAGTTTCTTTGGGATGTCAGGATGTCCTTATGCTAGTTAATCCATCTAGAAGAAGGTTCAAGCTACCCTATTGATCTTTTCTTAAGGGGGTAGCCAAGTTGAAGAATTTGCAAGATGAAGTGTCTTACGTTCTAGATTACGCAGCGGAAGCGTGGTGGTACCCAAAGATGTGAGAGAAACTCAGAGTCTTAATGAGGTTTGGTTAAAGGTTCAACGAAGGTTTAACCAAGATCATCAAGATTTTGATAGAGCTACTGGAGAAGTTTTCAAGTTAGTTTGGATAAAGAAACTTTAGCTAAGTGTCTGAGGGAATCCAAGAAGAGGTTGGAGTAAAACCTAAGTATTAGCTTTGCCAGATCCGGACAAGAGCTTTATATCTACAATGATGCACCTTGTCAAGGTGTGGGCTGTGTCTTTATACGAGAAGAAAAGTAGTGGCTAGTTCATTAGGTCAACTAAGGAAGCGTGAGTTGAACTAACCGACATGTTATTTGAAGTTATCCATTATGGAGCATGGAAGTAATATCATCTTGGAAGTAAAAGTGACATATAGAAGGATCACAAGAATCTACAGGATATCTTCACCAAGTTGGTCTTGAGCTTGTAATATCTTCGTTGGAATGAAATTGATTATGACTTGGAAAAAGTGCTATCACTTGGAGAAGCAAAAGTCATGGCCGATGACCTTAGCAACAGAGAATTGTGCTAAGGAGGTTCGGGTGACACCAAGGACTAAGAATTGCATTTCAAGTTTGAGCAACTTGATCGGGATTATTAATGTTTTGAAGGTTGGTAGTAGAATATACTTCTGACCAAGAGATTCGTCAGGCTTCGTTGGAAGGTGAATATACTAAGAAAGAGAAATTGATATTACGGACTAAAAAGGAAAGATGGCCTAGTGATTGGAGTTACCTAAGAATTGTTCAAGGTACCTGTCACAATCTTGGAGTTAGTTTGACAAGTTGCTTGGAGTAAGATTTACATGTATGCAAAGTAAAGTGGATTCTTATCAAGACGATGGAACTACACGATGAAGTAAAGAAGAATCTAGAGATGAAGTATCCCTATCTCTCAGTCGACGTCGTCTGAATCTCGGGGACGAGATTCATCTTAAGGGGGGTAGAATTATAACACCCCAAAATTTGCCACTTTTGAAAATGGAGTTAAAATGATTTATTTCTGAATTTTGTGCTCATAAAATATAGGAAAATAAAAAATTTCATTAAATTCAAATTCATCATAAGGTTTAGCAACATGTTTGAGCATACATGCCTTTGCATTTGATTTATTTGGTTGAGTGGTTTTGATTGAAAATTTCAAATAGGTTAAATTGCTTTGACAAATGAAATTAAAAATGGCTTTGAAGTAAAAGAAAAGAAGGAAAAGAGAATTACAAAATAAGAGGATTTAAAAGTGGTAAATTTTGTTTTTGAGAACTTACCAAAATTTCTTATTAAGTTAAAAAGAGTATTTGAAACTCCATTCAAATTTGGTTTGATTCATATTTGAATTGGATTTGAAATAAGAAAAGAAAAGGGATTTGGAAAAAAATGAGCAAAGCTCTCCCTCTCTCTCTCATTTTTTTCTCCCGCCGGCCCAAGCTGCTTGGTCTCCTCTCTTTCCTTCTCCGCTTCCGGCCTATAGGCCTGCTCCCGTGCCCGTGGCCCATTCCCGCCCACGTGGCCTGGCAAGTAAGCCCAAGCTGTAGCCCACTCCCGCCTCTAGCTCCGTGTGGCCCAGCAGCACTGCCCGCGGCCCACCCTGCGTGCCAGCCCAATCCGCGCTGACACCGGCTTCTCTCCATTCTTCCTCTGTCGTTGATGACTGGGCCCGCTCACCAGGGCGTCTTCCTCCTCACGCATAGCCGAGCTGGACTCCGCGCCGCCGGCCATGTCCACCCCGCTCATGCCTCCCGCCACTTGTCGTGCCTCCCAAGGTTCCAGGGACATAAATAGCGGATGCCGTGCCCTCCTCTTCCAATCCCTTGCTCTAGATTCGCAGCCACCATCGCCCGAGTGCCGTAGCCACACCGCAACCGAGCACCACCACCTGCCGTCTGCTTCACCAAGCTGCGAGCCATCTCCGGTGCTTGGAGGTCCCCACTAGTGCTCTAGGTAAGCTCGCCTCGACCTCCTAGCTCCTCTCGTGTCTTCTCCGTCGAAAATCGGGCCCCGTAAGCTGTTTTGGAGTTCCATCGCCGAGCTTCATTCGCCGGCCGTTGCGCTGCTGCGTCCCTGACAACGCCGGCAACAGTCTCCTCCCTCTTCCACCGCCTATCAAATCCTGGCCATCCGATTTTGATCCAACGACCGATAACAGAAGATACCCCTTCGCTGTGCTAATTGCAAAACAGCCCCTCGGTTTCTTCCAATTAGAACCCGCAGTCCAAAACGTTTTCCCTGACTCCGTTTTCTTCCTTGGAAAGCGTACTTTGTTTCGGTTAGATTGAAAATACGTTTTCAGCTATTTACAAATTTGCCACTGATTTTGTTTTAGCCATAACTTCTCCGTTTTAACTCCAATTTGATCCGTTCAAATTGCGTTAGGTTCGTATTTGCATAATCTACATGTTCATACTACTTTCAAGTATGTTTTCAACTTTTAAAATTCAAGGATAGATTTAATATATTATTTTAATAAAGGAAATCTTGTTTATTTCATATCTTCTGTGTTTTAGATCTTTTTTGACCCATTCAAGTGGCGTTAGATTCATAGCAATGAGGTCTACGCATTAGTAACAATGTTTAACATGACACTATTTCTGGAATCTCATGGTTTAAACTCTAATTTGATTAATAATTAAGCAACTGTGTTTTATAAATAAAATATGATTTGTTTTACTTTAGTATTATAATTCAAACTTATATTTGACTTAAATTATAATCTCTATAAAATATCTTATATATGTTTTTATATAATTAAAACACATGAAGTTAATAGTTTTATGAGTAGATCTATCGGTAGATATATCTTTTTCACCGTAGCTCCGATTAGAGTGCTTTTCATGTCTATGTGTTCATAGCGAGACGTAGATTTGTTTTACAAACTTTTCATCTTGATTTTATGTTTGGTGTACTGTTCTAATTTAGATCTATTGTTTGCTTCGTGTATGACTATATGGATGCTTGTGTGGTGCTTTATGATTTCGTCCAGTCGGTGAGATATACGTGGTGATCAAGAAGGAGAAGAACGTTGAAGATTAAAGCTTACTGAAGGATCGGTATTTTAAGGCAAGTATAGCATGGGATCATCCTTGTTGTCCTATTCATCTTTAATCACTTAATTCATATTGCATGTGTCTACCTTGACTACCACTAAGGATTTCCTAGTATTTTGTTACCCTATACCTTGATTCCTATGGGGTATTGCATTGGGTAGCTTTGCTAGTGCTCAACTACAACCATGATCTTGTAACTTGACTAATGTAATATGCAATAAACATTAAAAGATTCTTTTTAGCAACATGGAACAAGGGGGCTAGGGCATTGGGCTATTTTTATGGTGTTCTAGATTCTTCTCACTAAGGACTTATCTGTAAGTGATCATTCGGGACTTACAGTACAGCTATGAGGGCTACATGACTCTAGCTTTAGCTCAGTATGAGGACCTTTTCTAGCTTGTTGGTGGTTACCTTTATTGGCGTAAGAATGGCTTGCTGAATCAGGTATAGTGCGGCCTTTGTCCCCATGTGTATAGGTTGCGTGTCAATGTGCCATCGGGAAGGGAGGCTCTACATTTGTTTGCCAAGTGAATCTAATGGCCCTAACTTGTTAGACGAACCTTTGAAAGGTTTCATAGTGAACCCTGCCGACCTTCCTTGGTAGTGGGTCAAGAGGCTAATCACCTCGGGCGAAAGGGTAAATCACGACTCACAGTGAAAGTGTACAACCTCTGCAGAGTGTAAAATTGGTATATCAGCCGTGCTCACGGTCACGAGCGGCCATGGAACCCTTACAGAATAGATGATCACTAATGGTTAACGATGATGAACATGGATGATACTGATGATGAATATGCTCATTAACAATTATTGTTTATGCTATTCGTTATTCATGTTTAC
Organism: Miscanthus floridulus; assembly: GCF_019320115.1. Classification (NCBI taxonomy): domain Eukaryota; kingdom Viridiplantae; phylum Streptophyta; class Magnoliopsida; order Poales; family Poaceae; genus Miscanthus; species Miscanthus floridulus. The sequence continues at coordinate 14,417,432 of NC_089596.1, forward strand.
CTAATCATGTGTTTAAGTGGGCTTGTGGATAAACTTGTTGCTACTCAATTGCTAAAATCATGACTTATTAAAAGCTAATCGCAGTTAACCAGTGTCAGCCTTTTGAGCCTCATGAACCCCATGTTATATTTGTTGAGTACGACATGTACTTACGCTTGCTTTACTTTTCAATTATTTGGATAAAAATCCCGGATGGGTACCAGATTGCTAGAGTATGGAGGAATTAGGCTTGTGATCAACCAGTCAGTTGTTCCTGTGGATTTGGAGTCTTCGCCTAAAGATCGGAGTTGTCTTTGCACTGTCTATACTCTGATGTTATAATCTTTATACTATTACGCTATGTATTTAAGCATTGTCTTTTGATATTACCTTTATTTATAGCTATATGTGAGATTTGACTTCCTGGGCTCACATATGGTGTGTATTTGGTTTTATTCTTAAAATCGGGTGCTACAGAATATGCTGAAGAGAAATATGAGGAAACTCCTTGAGTAACCTCTGGGATTGATCATAGTATCCCCTTAGAATATCATCTTTACATTCATATAGGCCGATCAACTGATTAATAATTAACCATAAGTCTCCAAATACTTCAATTGACTCAGCATTTACTTCCTAAAGAAATTGAAGTCCCTTAAGAATAGCTTCATATTCTGCTTGATTGTTAGAACTCATTGATTTAGTTGAAAAAGCAAACTCAAAACTTGCCCCCCAAGGTGAAATAATAACAATACCAATGCCACCACCTTGCTTGCACGATGATCCATCAAAGAATAGCGTCCAAGGTATTAGCTCTAGATAGCCAATTCTCGGTTTATGATGCTGAGTGACAAAATCGGCCATTACTTGCCCTTTGACTGCTTTAGTCGATTCGTACCTCAAATCAAATTCTGACAATGCAAGAATCTACTTCCCCATTCTCCCATTTAATTTCGGCATTGATAGCATGTGCTTGATCACATTAGCCTTGGAAATAACTGTACATTCAGCCGATAACAAGTAATGTCGCAACTTAGAGCAAGGAAAATATAAGCACAAGCACAACTTTTCAATAGGAGAATATCTTGTTTCTGGATCAAAAAGCCTTCAGCTTAGATAGAAAACAACAAGTTCTTTTCCTTCAAACTCTTGCCTTAAGGCCGATCCAATCGTTCGGTCATTAGCCGACACGTACAACTTGAAAGGTTTACCTTGCTGAGGAGGGACCAGCATGGGTGGACATTTCATATATTCTTTTATCTCCTCAAACACCTTTTGTTGCACATCACCCCATTTAAATTCTTGATCATTTTTCAACTGCAACAAGGGAGAAAATGGCAGAACCTTTTCTGACAAATTTGAAATAAATCTCTTGATAAAATTAATCTTACCAAGCAAAGATTGTAACTCTATTTTAGTAGTCGGGGGCACTGCCTCATTAATTGCTTTCATACTTTTTTGACCAATTTCGATTCCTCTTGTAATACCCTAAAATTTGCCTCTTTTGAAAATAGGTTTAAAATCATTTAATTTGGAATTTTTGTACTCATGAAATATAGGAAAATAAAATTTTTCATTAAATTAAAATTCATCATAAGGATTAGCAACATGCATGTGCATACATGCCAGTGCATTTGATCTATTGTAATGAGTGGTTGAATCCAAAATTCGAAATGAATTTAAAATGCTTTTAAATTGGCTTTGAAGTAGAAGAAAAGAAAATTTGAAAATAAAGGAATTTTTTATTTTGTAAAATTTATTTTTGGGAGCATACCAAAAATTCTTATTTTTATTTGAATTAAAAAGTGTATTCGAATTTGATTTGGTTTACATTGGAAGTTGGTTTTGAAAACAAAATAGGAAAAAGATTTGGTAAAGAAAAAAATCTTCTCCCTCTCCCCCTCTTTAGGCCGCTGGCCTGCTCCTCCCCATCTATTTCTCCCATGCGAAGACCAGCTCTGCTCCTGTGCAGCCCGCTCAACTCCGCAAGACCGCAGTCCAACCCGCTATACCTACGCCTTGGCCCATTGGCGTCGGCCCAGCTAATGCCGCAGCGCATGCCACCTCTCCCTCCCGCGCTCACCGATAGTCTAGGCCCATAGGTCAGGCCTTTCTCCTACCTCACGTAACCAGGCCGGACTCCGTCGCCGAGAGTTCTAGGCTACGCCAACTTCGTCGTTGCCTTGCGCCGCAAGTTACTCCGCGCTCATAAATACGGGCGAGGACCCCACGCCGCCTCGCTACCCCAATCCTAGAGCAAGCCGCTACGTTATCCTGTGCCCTCCTTGCTGCCATCTGGATCTCACCGCAAAGACGAACTCGCCGCTGCCGTTGTAGTTGCCATTTGCTGCCTCGCCATCGAGGAGAATCTATTGCTGCCCCTCGCATCAAGGTGATGCCGCAGACACCGTTCTTGCTCTCTTTTTCTCTCTGTTGCTCACGTATAGCATCACCAAACCTTCGCAGGAAGACCTAGAGCCGCCATAACCGACGTACATCATCACCGTCCCATTTTTGCCGTCAAAACACCTTTGGTGAGCTCGCTGTCTCCTCCTCCATCTACCCATGTTTTTTTCTGCAGCCATACGAGGTCCCTAGGCCCTTCACCGTGTTTCACTAGTAAGCTCCACCTCACCGGCAATGGTGCCACCGCCTCCCACACCGGTGCCAACAGATCCAGCGGCGCCGTGCCTGACCCATAGGCCACAACCGAGATGAGCGCGCGAGCCCCTGCATCCTGCTTCCCAGCGCGCACGCACGCGCGCAAACACGCGACATCGCGCAAGCGTACCGAGCTAACAGAGCAGCCATGCGTGCTTGTTTGCTTGATGACGCCATCATCACGTCACGCACATAATATTGGCCGTTTTCTTTTAGAAAAACAAATCTTGAAATACAATAGAAATACGTATATACTTACAATGATGCTGAGCCGTCCGATCTGAGATCTATGGCCCAGATTAGATCATAACCCTTCATGATAGATTTGCAAAAGAGCCCCTCTGGTTTTCCATTTTCGAACCCATAGTCCAAAATGATTTTCCCGACTTCGTTTTCTTCTTTTGAAGGCGTATTTTGTTTCGGTTAAGTCTAAAATACGTTTTCAGCCATTTACAGATTTGCCACTAATTTCATTTTAGCCATAACTTCTCCGCTTTAACTCCGATTTGATCCGTTCGAAGTGCGTTAGATTCGTAATTTAATAATCTACATGTTAGATATGTTTTCAACTTTTAAAATTCGAGGTTAGATTTAATCTATTCTTTTGATAAAAGGAAATCTTATTTAATTCATATCTTATGTGTTTTGGCTCCGTTTTGACCCATTCAAGTTGCGTTAGATTCATAGCGATGAGATCTACATGTTAGTAATAGTGTTTATCATGTCACTAATCCTAGAATTTCATGATTTAAATCATATCTTAAATAACAATTATGCAACTAGGTTTTGTAAATAAAATATGATTTATTTTACTTTAGTTTTATAATTCAAATCTAAGTTTGACTTAATTTATATTATCTATAAAATATCTTATATATGTTTTTATACGATTAAAACACATGGAGCTAATAGTTTTATATTTTCTCCTATGAGCAAATCTTTCGTTAGATGTATCTTTTTCACCGTAGTTCCGATTAGTGTGCTTTTCACGTCTGTGTGTTCGTAGCGAGACGTAGATTTGTTTCATGAACTTTTCATCTTGATTTATGTTTGGTGTACTATTCTAATTTAGATCTATTGTTTGCCTCATGTATGATTGCATGGATGCTTATGTGGTGCTTTATGATTTCGTCCAGTCGGTGAGATATATGTGGTGATCAAGAAGAAGAAGAAGAAGAATGTTGAAGATTAAAGCTTACCGAAGGATTGGTGTTTTAAGGCAAGTATAGCATGAGATCTTCCTGGTTGTCCTATATACCTTTAATTATTTAAATCATACTGCATGTGTCTACCTTGACAACCATAGTAATTTTCCTAGTACTTTGTTACCCTATACCTTGATACCTTTGGGTTACTGCATTGGGTAGTATGATGCTAGTGCTCAACTACAACCATGATCTTGTAACTTGACTAATGGTATATGCAATAAACATTAAAAGATGCTTTTTAGCAACATGGAATAAGGGGGCTAGAGCATTGGGCTATTTTATGGTGCTCTAGATTCCTCTCCCTAAGGACTTATCTATAAGTGATCATCCAGGACTTATAGTATAGCTGTGAGGGCTACATGGCTCTGGCTTTAGCTCAGTATGAGGACCTTTTCTAGCTTGTTAGTGGTTACCTTTATTGGCATAAGAATGACTTGCCGAATTGGGTATAGTGCGGCCTCTATCCCCATGTGTACAGGCTATGCATCAATGTGCCATCAGGAAGGGGGGCTCTACATCTGTTTGCCGATTGAATCTAATGGCCCTAACTTGTTAGACAAACCTTTGAAAGGCTTCATAGTGAACCCTGCCGACCTTCCTTGGTAGTGGGTCAAGAGGTTGATCACCTCGGGCGAAAGGGTAAATCATGACTCAGTGAAAGTGTATAACCTCTGTAGAGTGTAAAACTGGTATATAAGCCGTGCTCATGGTCACAAGCGGCCTTGGAATATTTACGGAATAGATGATCACTAATGGTTAATGATGATGAACACTGATGATACCGATGATAATGATGCTCACTAATGATTACTGTTTATGCTATTCATTATTCATATTTACCTGATCATGTGTTTATGGGCTTATGATAACTTTGTTGCCACCCAATTGCTAAAATCATGACTCATTAAAAGCTTACCGCGGTTAAACCAGTGTCAGCCTTTTGAGCCTCATGAACCCCATGTTACATTTGTTGAGTATGACATATACTTACGCTTGCTTTATTTTTCAATTATTTGGATAAAAATCCCGGATGAGTACCAGATAGCTAGAGTTTGGAGGAATTAGGCTTGTGATCAACCAATCAGTTATCCCTGTGGAAGTGGAGTCTTCACCCGAAGATCGGAGTTGTCTTTCCAATGTTTGCTATCTAAGGTTATGTTCTTTATACTAAGTACGTTATCTATTGAGCATTGTCTATTGATATTACCCTTATTTGTAGCTATATGTGAGATTTGACTTCTTAGGCTCACATATGGTGTGTATCTGGTTTTGTTCTTAAAATTGGGTCCTACACCTCTCTCATGGACCATAAAACCCAACAATTGTCTAGCTGATACTCCAAAGGCACACTTATTGTGATTCATCTTCAAACCATGTTTTCTTGTGCACTCCAAAGTCTCCTGCAAATAGCTAGATATTCCTTGTACCCTTTAGATTTTACCATCACATCATCAATGTAGATTTCAACAACCCTGCCAATCAACTTATGAAAAATGTAATTCATCGCCCTCTGATAAGTTGCACTAGCATTTTTCAGACCAAAGGTCATCACAACCCATTCAAATAAACCAATTGCGCTAGGGCACCTAAAAGTTGTTTTTACTATGTCTTCCTCAGCCATAAAAAATTGATTGTATCCTGCATTGCCATCCATAAAACTAATAACCTTGTGCCTGACTGCTGCATCTACCAACATATTAGCTATCGGCAGCGGATAACCATCCATGGGTGTAGCCTTGTTTAGATATCTAAAATCGATGCAAACTCTTAACTTTCCATTCTTCTTATACACAGGAACAACATTCGATATCCACTCTGTATATCGGCACGGTCGGATAAATTTTGCTTCTAGTAATCTTTCAGTCTCCTTTTTTATATCATTAAGAACATTTGGTTGAATCTCCTCGGAGCTTGTTTAAACGGCTGATATCCAGGTTTGATTGGCAACTGATGTTCAACAATTGATCGGTCTAGACTAGGTATCTCATAATATTCCCAAGCAAAACAATCTTTAAATTCCTTTAATAAATCTACCAACTCTTGCTTATACTCATGATCCAACTTAGCACTTAGATACGTCGGCCTAGGCCTATCTCTAGAACAATATCTATCTCTTCCAATTCATCGGCCGACATAAAGCCATGTCCTAGTTTACCATCTGTACCATCTATTGGATTATCCATTAAAACAAACTCTCAGAGTTGACTGCTTGGATCAGCTATTGGCTTTCATCATTGGTTTTAATTAAGCCTCCTTCCCATCGCTTGCTAGAAAAAACACTCGAAGTCTTCTAGCTCCCAATACATTGGATCAGCTGTTGCGATACTTACAGAATCATCAGCGTGAACCAGCTCAACATCATCTCCGTGCCACTGAATCAAGCATTGATGCGTAGTCGATGGTACACAACAATTTACATGAATCCCATCACAACCAAGGAGTAAACTATATGAACCTTTTCCATCAATAACGAAGAATGTGGTGAGCAAAGTTTTCCTTCTGATTGTTAATTCGACATTTATTGCCCCCTGGTCTTGGATGCATTACCCCCAAAATCCTTAAGCATCATGTTGGTCTCAATCAAATCTCCTAGTCCCTTGCTAAGTTTACAAAAAGTAGTATAAGGCATAAGATTGATAGAAGCACTTCCATCCACCAACATTTTGCTCATCGGCTTCCCATCAATGAAACCTTTTACATATAAAGCCTTTAAGTACCGATGCTTGACTGGCTTATCGAATATAGCTTGATGCATAACCGTCAACTTGGCAACTATCTCCTCATACTCCGATACATCAAAATCTAAATAGACTTCTTGATTTGCTGGAGCTCTGAATTTTGACGGCAACAGAAAAGCCATTTGAATATTAGCCGATGGTTGGCCCCTATCGGCCATTTGTCTAGCACGCCATATTTAAGGTCTACCAGAAGCTTGAGCCTATTCTAGCTCTCTGTTCCTTAGGCGATGCACCCTTCTTTTCTAGCTTCTTGTCAAACCTCCTAGACACCATTGCCCTTTCTGCCAAACATATTCTTCCTCATTATCTTCTTCTTCATAATCAGCCTAGTTTTAATCAACAACTCGCTTTCCAAGCCGATCATGAACACTTCTATTTTTTAAGCACCAATCCATATTATTATGATGGTACTCATCTCGAGCATGGATAGACCAGCAGTTGGCTTGAGATTGCCTAAACTCCCAATATTGCTCACTTCACTCTGGGCAATTATTTCTAGTAGGCAATTTCAAACCTTCATTCCAACAATGTCTGAAGAAAGGACAATTCCAATGTGATTCAGCTTGCTTGCTTTCATACCACTCTTTCTCCTACTGACGCTGGTATTCTTTCTCTTCTAACCAACGCTAATAATCATTTTCCTTTTATCATTGCCATTTATTCAACAAAATTCAAGATGTGATATGCGGCCTTATCGCCCTGTTCCTTGACATCTCTCCTAGCTCATATCGGCTCTTCTGTTGGTCGCGGTGCCTTTTAATCTATCTATATTCATCAGCCGATATTTGCATCTTAGGATCGACTATTCTAGTTTCTTTTGCTCTGGTTGATGTCAGAACCTTAGTATTCCCTTTGAGCAACTTCGCATCAACCATATTCTGATCTCTTGGGAAAGGATTATCATCAACTTTCATCTTCTGAGGTGTATCGAAATTAAGTTTTCCTTGCTAAATAGCCCTCTGTATATGTTGCTGGAAAATTCTGCACTCGTTAGTAGAATGAGAAGTAGCGTTATGAAACTTGTAGACCTTCTTATTATTCAACTGATCAGGAGGCAATATAACATGATTGGTGGGCAACTTGATCTGTCCTCTTTCAAGCAAGAAATCAAAGAGCTTGTCTAATTTTGTGACGTTGAAATCATAGCTCTCTTCAACTCCTTTCCCCCAAGGATTTGACACCATTATTGTCTTCTTACCCCTAATTCCACTCAGCCGTAGCAATCTCTTCTTCATCATCATCCTCATTGTCGTCATTAACTAAATATGGATTATAGGCTTCAGCAATTGCGGTGCTCTTTTGGAATCGGGTATCTCTGCACATACTCTAGAATTGGCTATTGAGTGCTGCCACTCGTTGAGCCAATTGACCTAAATTGTCAAACTCTTGCCCAAGCAGATTCTCTCTCCACGTTGGCAACATTCCTTGAACAGCCAAAGTAGTTAGCTGATCATCAGTCAAGTTCAATGAGAAGCACAAATTTCTAGTCTCTCGAAACCTCTGAAGAAACTCGGCACCCGATTCATTAGTTCTCTGCCTTATTGTCATTAAATCTATGATTTTCTTCTCTCCTATCCCAGTATAGAAATATGTATGTATCCCAGTATAGAAATATGTATGAAACTTCTTCTCTAGGTTAGCCCAATTGGTAATGGAATTAACTGGCAACGATGAAAACCAAGTGAAGGTTGGTCCTGACAGGGACAAGGAGAAGAAATGAACTCGATGAGACTCTTCATTGGATGCTTCGCCCAACTGTGTAAGATACCGACTGATGTGTTCTATTATACTCGTGCTATCTTGACTAGTGAACTTAACAAATTCCGAGAGCCTATAATTTGTAGGAAGAGCGACCAAATCATACCACTCTGGATATGGACGTTTGTACGAAAAGGTCAGCCCTTTTGGTTTCAAACCGAACTTATTCTTCATCATCTCAGTCACTCTGAGCAACAACTCATTAGCATTTGAATTTGGATTTCTTTGCAATTATTGACCCATCTATAGATTGAAATTTTGGGTACCTTGATACCCCAGATTTGGAATCATATGAAGGGTATTGTAATTTATGCCATAATGATATCATTATGGAATCTCTATCTGTTAGGTCCTTTGCTAGTTTGCTGCTTGAAGTCTCTGGTTGTAGATGCTAGGATCTATATCTCTATGAATCCTTTGAACAGATGGCGCTATTTTTTGAACCGACGAAGGTATTTGGCCTGACGTGCCAAAATTAACCATTTGATTCTAAACTTGCCCCATCAGCTATTGCACATACTGTGCTGATAATCTAGGATTATTGTGTATTTGATTAGTAGTGGTACCTTGCTCAGATGAGCTCTGAACTGCCTGGACATCATCATTACCAGTTAGTGTTGCTTCTTGATGGCTAGTACTAGCTTAATTAGTCCACTTAGTCGATGGATGTGGAATGCTGTAATAAGCCGGTCCAATATGATCAATTGGATATCTATGAAACACCTCCTTCATGGTATTATGGAATGTGTTCAAGAAAGTTGTATTATGGTTCATCATGGCATCATGAACAGATTTATTTATAGCATCTATGAAGAAATGTTTATCATCAGCTTCGTCTGTATCTGACTACCCATGCAACAAAACTCTTGGTAGTGGATATTTCTGAACAACTTTATTGTCACGTCTCTTGGTGTAGGACAACAAATACTTGTTCTGAAATTCTTCTATAGATTTACTGATGATATATTTATCCTCATTAGGTAAGTCTTCATAAGACACTATAAGGATGTCACTATTATTGTGAGCTGCCATGACGATTGTGGTGTCCCACCAGGCATGCCAAAACGCGTGTCGGCACAAAAATGTCAACACGTAGTAAGCCAGAAGGATCTGTTTGATGGAGCAAGGCTAGAAATCCGCTTGGCTTCAACGCAGGACCAGTCGACCCTGCAAATTTCCTGAGGGCGTGCCAGTCAATTTGACCTGCAATTGACAAGGAGAGAAAGTTTATCAGTAATTTAAGGAGGAACATGCTGGTTTTGCCCAGACAGTTCCAAGTGTGCCGCTTCGGGAGCAGCTAGACAGGAAAATCGACTAAATAGCCGATATGAGATGAAATCGACTATTAGGGGGTGTGAAGCTCACGGTCATGATTGATTTTATAGTAACGAGCACAATGCACCCAGATATAAATAACATCATTAGCTAGATAAATATAACCAGTGTAAAGCATTGAGCCGATAAGTTCAATGAGAAAAGATGTAGCATGCGAACAAATCGACTATCTAGTATAAATGGATCTACAAACTCTCTGAATCTAATCTATTGCCATCAATAGTGAGGTTCGACCGGATCAATGCAGCTATGATGATAACAACAAACTAAATTCAAAGAATCCATGAAACCATCTATACGTTGATAGGTTTTTTGAAAGACATGCTACATGTGTGAAAGCATAGGCGAATCGGCTGAAATAGCCTATTCAGATAGAAAAAGGGTCATAGCATGAGAACAATCGACTATTTAATATGAACAGATTTATAAACTCATCAAATCTAATCTATTATCTTTAACAGTGGGGTTCGACCGAATCGATGGCAGCCATAATAAATATAATAGATTAAACCTTTTAAAGCAAATAGATCTATTCGCATTTAATGGAATCATGAGGACACACTATGAGCATTAAAGTATGAGCAATCGGCTATTTAGCCGATGCAGGCATAGCAAACAGTCAAGGCCACGCCTGGTCGAGAGCAAACTTACCAGCTAGCATACTCCAATCTAAAGTGCCATCAGTGGGGATCGACCAGATCGTTACAGCCATAATAGCGAGCTACAGACCAGATTCAACTAACCAGTAAACCTCCTCAAGATCAGACATGCCTTAACCGCATACTATGCATGATCAAGATCGAAGTAGAACAGCCAATGAAAACATAATACATCGTTTAAAGTAGGAACCATCATAGTGTGACAAGATAAAGGAGGGACTAAAAGGGTATGAGGCCGATCTAGTTCGATCTCGATCGGGCAGGTTGATATTGCTAAAACTAATGACAATAAGAACATCAGCAAGATCGGTAACTTAATAAATGTACCCGAAAGATGCCACCCTTAGGTAGAGCCGATAACTTGACCTTAATCTAATTCAAGCAGTGGAGGTCGAACTTAAACGATGCCGCCATACTTGAACCAGATAAGGATCAATAACTAGCTTATACTAGAGCTCGCAATAGGTCGGCCGGACCGATGTAGCCTTACAAATAGAGGTATAAGCCATGACGATACTTATAGACAAGTCGGAGGTCGATCGAACCGATGCAGCCCTGCTTGTTGAAGAACTCACTGAGATCTACACTACTTCTACTCCTAAGGGTTGGCGTGAAGCCAAAAAAGTAATTGGTATTGATTAATTGATTGGATGTCCTTTTACAATAGCCAGGGTCCAATATTTATACCCGGAACCTAAGCGTGAATCCTACTCAAATATGACCCATTACAATTTTTAGTATAAGAGAAAACATTCCTAACTTAAGATAACTTGGACCCTAATCTTTCTCTTTTGTAGAGTCCGACATGTTTCTTCCGACGCCAACCGTAGCTTATTGACGTTATCTGCTGATGTCATCCAAAGAGAGCCGATCCCAGTACTACATCTGAACCAGCTAATATCGATCCTTATGCAATCGATTCCTTGATGACACAATCTTGGAAGCTTTGAGTTCCCACGTTCCCCTTCCCAAATTTTGGTGTAAACAGAAACCAAAAATAGTTTTGAAATGGGTTGGTGAAGATATGATGCATCGGCTTTATATTTTTAACTCTGTTAGTTAGGGTCACTTATCTAGTCATAGGATGGCCTTGGGTTTAGCTTGCTCGGTTATGCAACATCCGAAGTCTCCATACACAAAATAGCTTCTATAGCTTACACTCAAGCATTCAGAAACACAAGAAGCACAACATCACAAGATCTAGGCATTCAGACAATATTACAACTCCTATATTCATAGTGTTGACTTAAGGCGACTCCTGATCCTTCAAGTCTCACACATCTACCGACTAGCGTGGGCAGTAATGGTGAATGTTTTCTACAGGTCAACTTTCCGCAACAGGGGAGGTCAGTTAGCATTAGAACTCAAGGCGAGGAAGGAAACAAGTGTTAGCACCTAGAGTTCTACAACAAATAGGCTAATTGGCTTCTAAACTAGTGTTTGGTCCTAAGAGGGTCTCGTCCTAGGGTCAAGTATGGCTCTGATATCAACTAAAACGATCCACAATTTCCTCGAAGGAAAATCCACAGATTACATCATAATGTGATAGTCCAGGAAGACCAAGCTGTCACATTATCATTATTCAGTTGATACCAGAGTTCATACATCGCAGAATTACAAGTTTACAAGATATTACGATGCTTGGTAACACACCTAAGTACAATGTATACTAGTGAAGACACATAGAACAATATCAGAGTAGATGTAGCACCTCAGTAGGTGAAGGCTCCTCCTTCATGGGCAATTATTAGAGTAAGCGTAGAGCATCAGCGGGCGTAGACTTCATCTCCTCAATCAAACTAGAGCATAGGTACAAGACCATCTAATCCTCCTAATCTCCACTGTCATCGTAGATTACGTCCAAAACCTACCAAAATCTTTCAGTATGATTTGTACTGGCCACTAGCTCCCACCCTATGCTTTGTGTTTGCTTTATGATAAGTGGAACACAAGGGTAGAGCAAAAGGCATATTTATGGCTGTAGTTTTCCACTGCAAGTTCATCAATATTTTATAATAGCTCATCAAGTTTTAACCCATCTCATCCACACACGTTCACCCATCCCATCACACACGTCTCACCACACTGTCACTCTCTAGGCGGCAAGGACGACTCCCTCTCGTGCCTTGCCTCAATGGCCAAAGCCAGAAACCAACACCAAACCTAGGGGGAAGAAGAAGAAATGACTCCTCTCACTAATCAAGGGAAGCATAGGTCATAGGAATGTCCATATCCAAGGACGCGGCTATACATATAGATCGATCAACTCTACAGAGCGTGTACACCTAGAACTACAAGATCACCATCATCGGCAGTGCCCCGCCTAGGCTGATACCAACTGCCTCCCAACCGGTATGGTGCCACCCTACCACTCAGCCCTGGGCCACCCCGGAGTCCACCGGCATGCTGAGACTGTGAGATGTAGTACCGAGCCCCCAGAGGTCACTACGTTGTCTTAGGAGGGTGTAAGCCATATGCTCGTACCTCCCTACACTGTCCATTTCCAACCTAGCAGCGATGGCACCATCCTAGTTGGTCCGGTAACCGTCCCCCGCCCATTCAGGAGCGAGTGGTGACGTAGGGTCCTATGATCTGGTTCTCTCGCCATACCAGTCCTTTGGGGAACCAGACAGGATATCTTCTCAAAGGGGATAAACAACACCCCATGCCTCGATGGCACCTCCATTCTGAAGTGTCTTCTCCTTGGAATATACTCCTCACACATGTACCTGCCATAGGTACCTCTCGTAGGGAATGCCTAGGTCGCATCCCCCATGCAAGACTCGTCCAAAGACTCATCGTAGAATCTTGTCCGGTCGACTCAACCCTCACCACACACCCAAGACATATGCCATGATCTCCCCAAGTTATCACCAGTTATCACCAGTTTTAGCCTAACACTAGGTGTGCAGGGGTAAAGGTTGCGTCAAGGTATTGGCTTCAAGCAATTCTACCATGCATCCTATCACAGTTCATTTGCATGAAAGTAAAGCACTAGTAGCTACATTATTGCATGCCTAATAGGATTCTATGAGGTTGGGTGGGACATGGCACCTTTTGATTGACTATCTCCAAGATCCTCAGTGTAACCGTAGTCGTTCCCCTCCAAGTCCTGTTGTCATCTGCGTCTCCTCCCTCCAATGGATTCTGGTTCGAACATCATCATCCCCGATGCAATTACCTCGCTCGTATGACAAACAAAACAAGGGAGCAATCAACCACTAACCAAGAAAGACCGCAAATAAAGAGGCAACAAAGCACGGGAAGAGCTAATAAAACACCAAAAGAACACTAAAGGAAAAGGACTTAGCCCTCGTGGAGGAAGTCCGAGCCTTGGGCTGGAGAGAAACAGAAGTGGTTGTCTGTTAAGTACAAGCTTGAGTCACGGTCTAGCAAGTACTTCCTGGGCTGATCGTGTTGACCTGTACGGCTTTACGAATAATGGCCTAGACCCTAGCTCGACTTAAGCAAACACCATGGAAAAACTAGGCTAGCCCTCACGAAGCGAGTTCGTTTTCCTAGAGAAGGCACTCTAATAGTCAATCGGGTTGACTCACAAGTTCTAAGAACATGACATAGACGCTAAGGAGAAGGGAAAAAAGTTCTGATCTCTCTTAATCCATACGCCATTGTAATTGATGAGAACTGAAGACAGGGTGGAACAGAAAGAGAAGGAGAGGAACGGTGGTCTGCTTCTTCCAAACCTCATGCCATGGTAAAAGATGGGGCATCAGAAAGGAGTGACACACAGAAGAACACCAACGCCCGAGTCCACTCATAGGGTACCTTGATCCACGTGCACTAAATGGCACCAGACACCCCTAGGGTTTTAGCGGTGCGGTTGTCACCGCTAAAACCTAGAGAGCGCTAAGGTCTAGAATAGGGACAAGCATACAAGGGGCTCGAGCACGAAAGAGACAAAAGGGGGGAGAAGACACGGGATTCGCCTTCCTTTGATCCACTCGACATAGTAGTCGACGGGAATCGAAGGAATAGAATCAAGAAACAACAAGGAACACCAAAGGGACACAAACAAGCGAAAAGGGACTTTGGTTCCACGGTACTTCGATTCACATGTCATGGCAAAAGACATTAATCGAAGAAGTTGAAACAAGAGTGCTCAATCCACATCTTACTAGATCGATGAGGATCGAGAACAAGAGGTGAGAGAAGAATGGAATCCGCACTCTTTCGATCAACTCGTCATGGAACGGGCGAAGGTTGGAAGAAAGGAGACATGATCCCACGATCCAAACCCACTCATAGGGCACCGCGACTGTGCAACTAAATCGGCGCAAGGCTATCCCTAAGGTCTGTAGCGATGCGGTTGTCACCGCTAGATCCGAAGGAACGCTATGGTCAAAGTGGTACAAGCATACGAGGTGGTTAGGATAAACAAGCGAGCAAAGAGGTAAAACCCAATGGTCATGCTGAGGCAAAGCGCGACCATGAGCTTCACCCACACGAGTCGGCTTCGTAGTTCCACGATTGTCATCCCCATTTCATATCCCACTAGAGTTGGTCACGGAGGGCTCGATATGTGTGGGTAAGAACCGCATCGATATCGACATCAAGTCAGATGTGATCGCCGGTCTCTATGGTACCTGTGCAGGCAGGGCAATAGGAGTCTTCCAGCGGTTTGATGTGTTTCTCGTAGAGGTTGCCTCGCGAGTTCATCCTGTCGAAATGCACGAGCCACCCAAAGAACTTGATCTTATCGGGCAGACTACATCCCCAAATGAGAGCAGGCCCGGCTAACACTTCATCGCCAGCATGTAGAATCTTGTACGCCCCATGGCTAGAGAATGGAGGGTGGGCGATGGAGTTGAGGCATCTTCGGTCAGGGAAGGTGGCGAGCTGGACATCCCGCAGGGACTCTTGGATGGTATGCAGCTCGGAGGCAGCCTGTATGGAAAGGCGGGGCTGAAGAGAATTGCCCAGGCCGATTGTTAAGGTGTCGCGGACGCTAGCCGATGGCCTGTAGCTGTGCGAGAAGAGGGCGGGAAAGGCAGCGGCGAGGGGTTGGGAACCGAGCCAGTTGTGGAGCCAAAAAGAAGTGCTGCAGCCATCACCCAGCACGTACAACAGAGGTGACCGTCTGAAGCACGGAAGTTCCTCATGAATGGTGTGCCCCAGGAAGGAGTGGGTTCGCCGTCTCCAAGGTCAGGAGGGGAATGGCGATGGAAACATGTCTTCCAAGGGAGAGAGTCTCATCCCAGAAGCTTTTGAACGAATTTCATGAGGAGACAGTGGTTTTGATCCTCAATATTCTTGACCCCCAGCCCTCCGGCGTCCTTGGCAGGACAGGCCCGCTCCCACGCAATGAGGCACTGAGAGCCATTGCACTTGTCTCCCCCAGTCCAGAGGAACGCATGCCGCCGGCTGTCAATCTTTTCACGCACCGTTTTTGGCACTTTCACGTTCAACCTAAAAGCTTCTGCACTTTTACTGTGGTGAGACAAAGTTTTGCTTCACATCTATTCTTGACATGATAAGACTGTGTGTTCTTATGATTACTCAATATGCATAGTTTATTTTAATTTTTTACGCTCCCACATGTTTTATCAAGTAATTTTTGTTGTGTGACTACCTTTTTTTCTCTTTCTACTTAACCAGCAGAAGTTTGTATCTGTGTTACAATTAACAAACTTATTATATGTTCCCATATATATATGGTTTATCGAATTGTGAGAAACCTAGCTAAGGTGACATTCAAGAGCTAACAATCTTTTTTTCCTAGTTTTGAACATGGATTTACCAAATTTTCTCAGTCCAATTGCATTTAATTTGTGTAATCACAACAATATGCTTGGAGTAATTACCCAACCTTCATGTGAAAGGTTGTTATTTGAATAGTGCATGATGAGTAACTTTTGTATTTTGCACTGCATCTTCTGAAAGGTTGTTATTTGAATAGTACTCAAAGGAGCGAAAAGCCACACTACCTCCCTACATGGATGATCTACCTCTATAGCTTAATTAAGCTCATTACCCAAACCCTCACTAACATCTCCAAAAAGGTCACTCACACAAACACCAGTTCAGAGACTTTAGGAGCAACACTAAGTCTACTGAACTCTACATGTTTCAAGTTACTCTCCTGATTTTGAGATTCTATTGACAGATGCCCCTAAAGATATTCCCAAATTATTAATATTCTATTGAACTTTATCATCCCAAAAAGATAAAAAATAATTTTCAGCGAGGAAACCTTTTTCAGTTGGTGTTTCTAAGTTTTTGCGTGGCTTGAGCTTTGACGCTTTTCTGTAGAGTCTTGGTCTCTTGTTGACACAAAGTTTGCTCCTGCTACTTGGTGTTGTTGGCTGCACTGTGTTAGGCAAACTGGGATTGCTCCCAGACTTCTGAGTTGCTCTTTGCTGCCTACTACACGGATGTTACGCGGCTTTTCTCAGTGAAGTGAGCATAAAAGATTGGTGTGGCAATACATAATCACAGAAATAGAGAGGATGCAATTGGCAGTGTTGTTGTTCCTAACGCACGTATGCAATGATGAACAGCAATTTGTTTTCATCGACAGACACCATATCTCATAAAGCTTGCTACTAGTCTTATAATCTGATGAGATCATGTACGCTCCTGTAATGCCTAATCCTTGAAGGCCTGTAGATGAACTTTTACTGCTACACTCTTTTAATTCATTGTTACTGATGAACGAAAACACTGACCATAACAAAGCTAGGAGCAGTGCTGAAAATAAATGTATAGAAACGAAACACAAATTGCTGCCAAATTCAAATTTTGGGTACATTTAGCCCTAGTCTAAGGACTAACGACTCGAACGACGACGACTCCTGATACTCCACCCCAACCTTGAGACTCTTACCATCTGACACACAATTGAAATCAAACAAACCAAATCATAAGATAGATTTTATTTCAAGCATGTCCCTGAACAGGTAGGCGTGCATTCTTGTGGATGGGCTCGGCGGCGGCCAGTGGATGGGCTCACTGGGCTTATCCATGGGTTTTCCTTTTTTATTGTTTTTTTTTATTTACCGAGGCGGGCATCCAACCACCTTGGTAAACATCCCATTTACCGTGACCTTTGCAGCGAGGCAATTGCGATGCCCGCCTCGGTTAATCGAATATGCCCGCTTCGGTTGAGTTTTCTGTAGTAGTGTAATGTTCTTAGTAAAAATAATTCATCCTGATAGTACAGTAAATCCAAAAGGTTTACTCAAAAAAATGTTGTTGTGATTTTTCTCAACACCCTTTTGAGTTTCCAACATTTACATGAAATAGAAAACATCTTTCTACTGTCATATGGTTTGATTTTGTTGATGCTTTAATTCTATTCTATTCAACGGGTTCTCTACTACTCAATGGAATAAGTTTTGCAGAATTATAGCTATATTAATTGTGCCACTGTAACAAGGAACTGCATTGATGTGACTGTTTCATGAACTGCAGCTCCAACGAAAGAAAGCTTTGTCATATGTAATACACAAAATACACTTGTTTGGTTGCACTGACTATCCAAGCTTGGATTAAAAAAGTGTGCATGTGTTTGCTTTTTCTGTAGAGTCTTGGTCTCTCT
The DNA here is from genome assembly GCF_019320115.1 of Miscanthus floridulus. Lineage (NCBI taxonomy): Eukaryota > Viridiplantae > Streptophyta > Magnoliopsida > Poales > Poaceae > Miscanthus > Miscanthus floridulus. Next base: position 14,435,328 of record NC_089596.1, read on the forward strand.
TGTTGACACAAAGTTTGCTCCTGCGACTTGGTGTTGTTGTGGCTGCACTGTTAGGCGAATTGGGATTGCTCCCAGACTTCTGAGTTGCTCTTGCTGCCTGCACGGATGTCACGGGGCTTTTAATTTCTCTCAGTGAAGTGAGCATAAAAGATTGGTGTGGCAATACATAATCACCGAAATAGAGAGGATGCAATTTGCAGTGTTGTAGTTCCTGACGCGTGTATGCAATGATGAATAGAGATATGTTTTCATCGACAGACACCATCATCTCATCATGGCTGCTACTAGTCTCCTAATCGGATGAGATCATGTATGCTGTTGTAGTGCCTAATCCTTGAAGGCCGTAGATGAACTTTACTGCTAGACTCTTTTAATTCACTGTCACTGATGAACGACGACACACTGACCATAACAAAGGAGCAGTACTGAAAATAAATGTATAAAAAAGAAACACAAATTGCTTCAAAATTCAAATTTTGGGTACATTTAGCCCTAGTCTAAGGACTAATAACTCAAACAACGACGACTCCTGATACTCCACCCTAACCTTGAGACTCTTACCATCGACACACAATTAAAATCAAACAAACCAAATCATAAGATAGATTTTATTTCATGCATGCCCCTGAACAGGTAGGCGTGCATTCTTGTGCCCTTTAGGGCTAGTTTGGAGTATTGATCATTCCCCATGGGATTGGAGGGAACTGAGAACAAAATCTGTTCATCCCCCCTTCAATCCCCATGGTGAATTTGTGTATCCAAACTAGCCCTTACATGGGCTTGGGCTTGATGAAGCTCTCAAGGCCGTGCTCCCAGAGCAGACGGTCGACGTCCTCATCAGTGGCCTGGCGTCCACTGCCATCGTCCAAGATGGCGTCCGCCACCTCAAGCAGATAGCTTCCACCACGGGGAAAGCCATCGTCCTTGTCATCGTCGTCAACACCCACACCAGCGGCGGGGGCAAGAGGATCCCCCACCGCCGCCTGCAGCGTATGTGGCACCGGCACCAGCACCGGCACGTCAGCTGCCATTGGGAGCGCCATCGCGAACGGTGGCACCATGAGTGGCTCCTGCAACGGCGCCATCAGGGGCTCCTGCGGTGGCACCAGCAGCAGCTTGGGTTCCAGCGGCGGCGACGGCAGCACAAACATCAGCGAGTTCGCCACCATCGGCGGCGCCATAGCAAGTGGCGCCACCATCAGTGGCTCCTCTTGCGACGACACAAGCGTCGACGTCGCAGCTTCTTCAGGTGCGAGCGGCGGCGGAACGGCCGCCATTGCGGCCGAGGTGGCGGGCGGTCGCCTTGTAGCTCTCGAACCTTTTCCCCATCTTCTTCAAGGCCTGGCGCAGGAAGCCCTTGTTGTCCAGCCTGTGCGTCTCCTTGGAGGCCTCAGGCAGCTCTAGATACCTCCGCATAATGCCCTTGGCCTCGTCAAGATCCTCCGGCCAGAACGCCGGCTCAGCGTTACCGGGGCCGTACACCACCATGGCCACAGGGATTTGGCAGAGGATGGAGAGCTCCTTGGCCTTCTCCAGCAGCGTGGCGCGGCGGATCCGGAACGTCGCGTCCCGCGCGGCGTCCTGGACGATCCATCGGATCTTGAGCTTCCCGTGATTACGAGGCATGGCACTAGCTACGCGAGGATCGGAACCCCTGGCCGGCGGACGGGATGCAAGAAAGGAAATTTGTTCGCTGCTGATGCGCTGCTATTGGTGGTTGGTGAGAGTGACGAGAGAAGGGGGCTCCTTTTGTAGCTGATCTGGCAGAGAGAAAAATGGAATGGAGTTATTGCCTCCAAAAAATGGTGTAGGAAGCTATGGTACAGCCTATCAGATACTCACTGGATAATTAATTATGTGAATAGAAAAAGATGTTTGTATTTATCGCTGGATATAGCTAGATACCTTTATTTATTATTTTTACGTCTTGTACATGGACAACTCACGGTAAAAAAAAATATTGTTCAATTCCATGCATGAAGGTGCAAAAAGGAAAAAAAACTGAAAAAAATTTGCCAATAGAGAAATACTAATTCTCTCTGTAGACACCATATATACGTCATTGTCGCCGTGTGTAAGATCTGTAGAGACTATACGACCATTCATCCGTATATAGAAAACCTCTACTAGAAATAGCCAGTAAACCTGCCTAGCAGTGTCATCTAGCCGTTTATGGCAGGGAAGAAGCAACACTACTGGTTGAGCCGACTTTGGATCGAAAATGTTTGGTTTAGAGAATCAAACCATTTTAGATGAGTTGATATAGTTCATTTCTCAAATTTAATGGAATGATTTAATTTGTTTATACTAGTACTAATTGTAAGCCTATTATGAAAGAGGTGGTGATGCATCAACTCATTCTATTTCACAAACCAAACAAAAAATTAAGAAATGGTGTGACGATGGACTGCCTCATTCCATAAAACAAACACCCATAAACTATTGGCAAGGCCACAAACCACCAGTTCATAACTGGTTTATGGCTTCACATAATTTTGTTATTGGGTTGAGCCATAAATCGGTGGTGATATGAACGTCGTCATTGCCAGCATTATGGTAGTGTCATGGCCCCCTCCCCCGCGCAAATTTACATCAATTATCACACTTGTCCTTTTGTTATATATCTTGGTGTTTTTACCATATTAGATAATGAGGCTACTTGTTGAACTAAATCTAACGTAAGTGGTTAAATTGAACATTAAAATGCTAAAGTATCCTTTCGTTCCAAAAAAAAAAGTTCTATATTTGAACCGAATCAAATTTTCTCAAATTTGACTAAGTTCATCGAAAATAAATCAATAATTATGTCTCTAAATAGGTTTACTAGAAATATATATTCCATGATTCATCTTATACATATTAGTACTTTTTGTACGAATTTACTCAAAAAGTGATTCATCGCATTTTCTGTAACAGAGAGAGTATATATGATCTATTATTGTTTATTTATAAAAAAATATTGCATATTATTGTTTTCAAAATAGTTTCCACAAGAATTCTAGCTTGATGAAAATCAAGCATGATAATGGATATGTAATGTTGGATATACAGTTTACATGCTCTAGAAAAATAATATATATAATAATGTTCAGGTAACATAATTGTGGCTGATTGAACTATATGTTATCAAAACCTAGATGTTGAATGATTTGTAGGCAGTAAAAATGTTGCCTTAAAGTTCATGTTTTCCTAATTACAAAGTAATTATTGACACATCGCCTCTCAAATCTCTATCTCTACCTCTATCTCTATCGATCTCTATCTCTATCAATATCTATATCTATATCCATATACAACTAAAAAGAATTAGTGGGTTTTGCCCACCTTCTTTCCAACCCAAACTTAAGTTGTTGGTTCTCCTAGTTTGCTTGATAATAATTTGATTCAATAAAAAATCAATAGTTTTTTTATTACTCAGTATTCATGGACGACCTTGAAACCTATATGGACTCATTTTGAACTGGTCCAGGACATCAAGGTGGAGTACGTGTCTCTAGGATGATCCCGCTAGTGTAACGACATGGCTTGCATACATAGCTTCTCTTTATTCCGAATGTGTTAGGGGCTTGTTTCAGATCTATATATAATGGACATAATGCTCAAGTTTTAGAAAACTTCACAACAGATGTTATTTAGTGTTGGCTGCAATTATAATATCCCTTTTATTAAGTTACATGTGTCAAATTTTGTGATGTCATGATTTTTTTGAACTAGTATAAACCCTATTTTCATAAACAACGGAAATCATGTACAGTGATAGGCTAGGCCGAAAAGGTTCAAAAGCAGCAGGACTGCAGATGAAAAGATCACATGCCTTAGGTGACCGACCTGCCTATTACACACAACCAACACCAAAACATCCCCCCCCCCCCCCCCCCCCAAACGGCCAAACGAACGATGGAGACTAGTAAAGCTATCATCACTAAAATCTCATTTGCAAGAGTTTAGAACAACAACAAAAACTATATACACAGATCAGATTTTCTCCCGATGTATGCCTGCCTTTTCTTCAGCTGTTAGCTCCTCATTAATGGTAACAATCTTCAAGTGGGGGTGTTGTAGCGATGCAATCATCATCTGTAGGGCAGTGCACAGTAGCACATTAGCTTCATTGACCACCTTCTCTTGAAGACTTGGCTTGAAGACACCTGACCAAAAAGTTAAGAAACAAGCATGCTCTTGTAACCACTTCACATGGATGCTTAATGATCTTTTTGTCAAAATAGGCTCTGCTTCGACACTTCCAAATTGCTCAACTGGTATTAGTAAAACATCCATCCATTTATCAGCTAGAAGCCACTTGTGTAGCCAATGCCAGGTCTAGCAAGCAATTACCCCACAAATTACTCTAGTAACTTTTGCACACAAAATAAATGATTATGGTTTCATCACAAGAACAAAAGTAATAGGTGGGACTACCCTACTAATGTATCATTAACAAAGTATCCTTAGTCAGAATGGATCCATTTTCTAACAGGCATAAGAAAAACTTAATTTTTTTTGGGGGGGGGGGGGGGGGGGGGGGGGGATTTTGGCTTTCTAGATATGGACAAAAGACAAGCTCGAGTTAGCTTGACATAGTTGCTCATATGTAGATTTTTATAAAGAATATCCTAGACTTTAGACCATTTCCATCAAATGAAATCCATCGGATCATTGATGTTGAGTCTAAGGACATAGTCCTGTATACCCTTCCATTATTCCACTAGAATACTAGGAAGGCATCTCTAGAAGTTTAGTTGGCAACCTCTAGCCTTACACCTAGGCACATTTATAAACTTGGCATTACACAATTCAAAAAGGACAAGGAACTTGTAACAAAGAGGGATTTCCCAGCCACCAAGCATCTAACTAGAAAATGGTATCATTTCCACTTTTAACCTTGATTGTAATTTTCTACCCATACGATAAGTGTGTCTTGCTTTAATAAGTTAGACCACATCGAAGAATCATCTCTTTTGGGCTTTACAAGACTAATACACTGGTCTTTGGCCTCTCATACACATAATTTGTTTTAACCAATTCATGCCAATTTTTTTTCTCTTGTTCTAGCTTCCACCACCATTTACAAAGGAGGTTTATGTTCATTTTCCTAATATTTTCAATGCTCAAGACTCTCCCTTTTTACTTTTACAAATCTTTATTGATTTGACCATGCATAATTTTTTTCTTGGTACTCCCTCCTTGCCAAAAGACAGAGTGTCTCTATTTGTCCAATTTCTCAATAATAATCAATAGTAGTCTGAGCTAGTAAATACATGTCATTTGATATATTGGAGATTTTTTTAAAACTAGAGGGTATCATCACACTCCTAGCAACGGATAGAGAACTGCCTTGACAAATGTCTAATCTTTTTGGCTATTTTTTCATAGCTAGGCAGCCGGTCGGTAATGTGAAGTTTGCTAGGACTCATAGGCACCCCAATGTATTTAATTGGAAATTCACCAAATTGGTAGTTAAATGCTCAACATAGATCAACAAGTTATCATGAGCATCATTGATCACTAAGACTTCACTTTTTGAGAAGTTTATCTTTAGCCTAGAAAACATATCATATCATAGAGATATAACAGAAACTTAATATTCCTTGCCATCTATAAGTTGTCTTTAATGCATAGAATGGTATTAGCTTCATAATACACAATAGCAACACCCCCTTCTATCAAATTACTGGCTAGACCCTTAATTAAGTATGACTTGTATTTCTCTACTGCCTTCATGGGAATGAATAGCTAGTTTAATGCATTTTTACTTGTATCTTTTCTTGTGCTAATAAGATCACATTTGTTACTTTTAACTAAAGAGAAATTTATTGTATATGTTGGTCCAAATTCAATATTGTCCCTTCAAATTCACTCCAAACATCAACTATTATTCTAAGATTATTCCTATTGATTCTTCTAACATTTTTATCATGTTAATACTTGATACAAATTTTAATCACTTCTATGCAATCCTAATAATACCACATATATGTAAGATTATCTTTAGTCATATTGTGCTAAGATGAAATTCTTCTATGCACTCTTGAAACAAGAGTATATGTTAATATAACCTCCAGACAATACTGGATGTGCTCTCTTTTTCCTCTTTACTTTTTCCCTGTTTGATTAACTAACTTTAGTTTTGTATGATTTTGGTTTCTAGAATTGAAGCAATTTGTATCATGTGTAATACAGATCAACACACTCGTTACCTATTCCGTTTTGCTAAAGGACTATGGATTTATTAATAACAAAAATGTCTTAGGCATGTTTCAAAGAGCTAGAGAGATTTTTGTTTCCAAATTTATATCATGCACCAAGCTTTTATTATTTTAGTTGAATGTGTATAACCACATGTATAGCATTATCTGAACTGTCCCTTAACCTTCATAAACAACTTTGCTTTTTTCACTGCATCTTTTTATTGTGCGAATAAAATCAGGGTGTAGCAAAGGAGCGAAATGCATAGCACACAAAAAGTATAGTTGTGAAGATGCAATGTTATATGACATGTAGTGCATGATGCTTACCAGTCCTAGGAGTAATGTTATGTGTATAGGCGCGGAGATAGAAATAAGTTTTCATTGTATCAATAGTGATGTATCCGCACATTCGACATACAACATAAAGAGTTTATAATAATGGAGATTGTTAAAATATATAAGGTTCTTAGTTAAAATAATTCATCTTGATAGTACAGTAAATCCAAAAGGTTTACTCAAAACAATGTTTTTTGTGATTTTTCTCAACACCCTTTTGAGTTTCCAACATTTACATGAATTAGAAAAAACTTTCTACTGTCATATGGTTTGATTTTGTTGATGCTTTAATTCTATTCTATTCAACGGTTCTCTACTACTCAGTGGAATAAGTTTTATAGAATTATAGCTATATTAATTGTGCCACTATAACAAGGAACTGCATTGTTGTGACTGTTTCACAAACTACAACTTCAACAAAAGAAAGCTTTGTCATATGTATAGGCACGGACTATTTTCTATTTGTATGATAGGTAGTCCCTACAATACTTTTTTAATATTATGATTCCTTGTCACTAGGGGGCGAATTAAAAGTTGTTGTGACTTTGTGAAATAGTCACCATAAGTTATAGTTTCTTGTGACTACTGCCTCTGTCCCAGAAAATCTGACGTTTGGAGGTTTGAAATTTGTCCCAAAATTTATGTCGTTCTAGGTGTGGACCCATTGCTTTATGCCGAATCAAAGCAGCAGCAGGCCTACTCACCTCTCTCTGCCTCTCATTTCCTCCTCATCTTTCCATCGATGCGAAGGGCCCGCCCCTTCTCTTCTCCTCCACTGGCGCGGCGGCTGCGCCCTGGTTACTCTGCTCCTCCACCGGCCCTCCGCCACCGGCGCGGAGGCTGGCACCCTAGCCGCTCTTCTCCACTGGCACGGAGGCCACGCCACCCTTCTCTTCTCCTCCACCAGCGCGGAGGGCCACGTCCGCCGTCCCCTTCTCCTCCACGATGTCTCCACTGGCCGCCATCGTCGGATCCCTCCTTGCTCCCTCCCTCCTCGTCCTCTCCACCAGCATCCTCTGGCGACTCCTCTTCCCCACAGCTAGCACTGCTCATCTTCTCCTCCTTCGCCCCCTCCTCTTCTCCAAGAATGGTCGAGATCTAGGCCGGGGTGGTCGAGATCCAGCCGGGGCGGCCGAGATCCACGCCGGGGCGGTCGAGATCTGCCCGAGCCCATCTTCTCCGCCGGCGCGTTCTCGGTGACATGGGCACAGTGGGCGAGGCAAGTGCGGTCGGTGAGACGAGAGAAGAGAAAAGGAAAGAGAACATAGGGGTATACAGGTCATTTGCCTTCTGTGTTGGTTTGCGCGCCGAGGTCCAGAACGACCGTCTTTTTGGGACGGAGGGAGTATGTCACAAGTATTTATAATTTTGCAAACTTAAATCTATTCAATATTCATGAAATTGTGGATCCATAACCTACTTTTAATATGGTCAAGTGTATGAAGATGTTTAATGCCATTGGAATGATCTAACTAGTGCATCCCATTGCTTCTCTTGTAGTTAGCAGAATGTATATGGTTTATACCTATACAATTCACATAGTGGCTTCGACAAAAGCTTCACACATATGTCATTCCATGTCGGTTAAAATTATTGTGTCCTTTCATGAGATACTTTGTCTTTTTAATTTTCTTATTATGCTTACATGGGTTTATTGTGTCCATATAGAATAATGAGCTAATTTGGCATATTTTGATTTGTCTTTTTTCCCTTGTGCACTAACATGATCAGGGACACCTATCTGTGCAAGTGTAGACAATAAAATTGCTATACATAAATTTTGCTTGAAAATATATTTTTAGCATGTTGATTGAAATTCTTTACCCATTCAAGTTTAATCCAGATGTCAAATGTTGTTGTTAGATTATTCCTGATGCTTATACGTTTATAAATCATGTTGGATACAAATTATATATCCTTATATATGTGGATTGCCAAATCTTTGTTCGATTGTCAAGCTTCATTTCTAAGGTCAAGTTTGTTTTGCACAGTTGAAGCAAGAGTGTTCTTATTATTACATGCAGAGATGTGTAGTCTTCTTCCTTTTTCCCATCTCACTTGTTTACTCTCTACTTAATAACTTCTAATTGTAGACTACTTGTTCATTTTGTCAAGGAGCACATGTGTTACACTTAACACTTCAGCAGATGTTCCTTTGCTAATAGCATGTGTGAATTTTTTGAGAATAAGAGGCTCTGGTGTACGTCTTTGTTTTCTTTCTTATAAGTGAAAGTGAGACACGCGCACGCGCGCACGCGTGCACATAGGTGTGTCCTTGCACACATCTAACAGGATTGCAGGCACACATAACCTTTGCAAGCTTTGACCACTGAATGCACCTCACAAGTTTATCTAAATGATGGGCACACCCCATGCCAAGTCTTGAACTCAAATCCCGTGGATAGGCTTTTACCTCATGAACCTAATCTCATAACTATGCTATCTTTCAAGATTTAGTTTTATTTTCTTTTTTCTATTATTATTATATATATGCTCACATTCGTAGACTAGTTGAATTTATATAACCTTTTCATGACCTGCGGGAGCAGGTCTTCTTAATGCAATACTCAGGGATGTCTTAAACCAACCCCCCCCCCCCCCCCCCCCCACCAAGCGCTGGTAGAGTTTTTTTTTAATTAGTTGAATTTGTATAACCACATATCCAGCATGATCTATTAAATGTCTCTCGGCTTTTATAAATATCTCCATTTTCTTCTTGTGTTTTACTCCGCATCTTTTGAAAGGTTATTGTGTTATCGAGTATTGTAGGTGAATGAAGCTTTATTTAAAACAAAGCTCTTAACTCTATAACAAGACCGTACACACAACCCTTAAAATGAAATACAAAAAAGGAAGAAAATGATCTAACAACGTAGAATCTTAGACTGAAGAGATATAACTCGAAACCACCTATCAACTTACATTTCAATTATAGAGAAAAACCTTGACGTCGTTTCTTCTATTCTCTTGCACTACGAAGAGAGATGGTCAAAGACCATAAAATTCAATCATCCTCCTACAAAAGAAGGTGATGAATAGCGCATCTAACACTACTACAAAAAATCTTTTGCGAGGCATTTTGGAATGGGCCTCGGAGACGGGCAGGAATTCCAACCGCCTCAGTTAATGCCTCGGATTAACTAAGGCGGTTGTTTTTTATTAACCGAGGCGGTCAAAAAATGCCTTGCAAAATTGATTTTAAGAGGCAGTTAAAAAATAACCGTCTCCTAAAATCTATTAACCGAGGCGGGCCTTATAAGTAGCCCACCTCCGAAAATAACCCCATTTTCGGAGGCAGACCACTTATAAGGCCCGCCTTGGTTAATATTCCCGAGGCCCAGCAAAAAGCCCATATCCAATCCAATATCGGGTTTATATATATACAGGGAGAGTTAGAGTTTCACTCACTCAGCCCCGACGCGCCTCTCCCCAACCCAACGCGGTGACACCGCGCCCCTCCCCCATCCCATCGTCCATCCCTCCACTATCTCCCTCTCTCCACTCTCTCTCTCTCTCTATGGTGACGGCGCCCGCCCCTCCCCATGGCAGCGGCGCCCGCCCTTCCCTCTCCCCATGGTGTGATGGCGCCCTCCTCCCCCACATAGAGGGTCAGCGCGCCTCCGCTCCCTCCCTAGCCCGACGGCGGTGGCCGCGCTCCCTGACCATGGCGGCGTGGATCTGGCGTGGAAGAGGTATGTCCTTATCCTCTCTATCCTCTCTCAGATCTAGGGAGGATCCATCCCTCACCCTCTCTCTCCCTCGCAAATCCGGCGTTATGGAGGCGGCGGGGTAAGCTGGATCTGGCATCACGGGCATCCACTCCGGCGGCGGGGGTGTCACACCCGATTTTAAGGATAAAATGGGATGCATAATCTTATGTGCGCCCAGAGATCAGTCACACACATAAGCCGACAAATTATAAATAGTATCATCACAAGTGTTTATTACATCACGAATATTAAGATAGAGTCTTCACATAAATATAGCAAAAGTATAAAGATAAGTCTCTCGCGGAAGCTCCATATCACAGGGACGTCAACTGGTTGACCACAAGTCTAGTAATCCTCAGGAAAGTCATCATTACCATAGCCATCTGTTACCCATCCGGGATTTTTATCCAAATAATGAAAATAAACAAGCGTAAGTACCTATCGTACTCAACAAGTGTAACATGGGGTTCATGAGGCTGAAAAGGCTTGACACAAGTTTAACAGCATTCAGCTTTTAGTTGTCACAATTTTAGCATAAGAGTAGCAACAAGTTGTTTCAATCCCAAAGTAAAACACATGATCAATATAAACATGAATAATGAATAGCATAAATAAATAATTCTTAGTGATCATCTATTCCATAAGGGTTCCAAGGTCGCCCGTGACCGTGAGCACGGTTCATATACTAGTTTTACACTCTGCAAAGGTTGTACACTTTTACTGTGAGTCGTGATACCCATATGCCCGGGTTAATTACTCCTAAAACACTTCCAACGTGAGCAGGTAGGGTTCACTATGAAGCCTTTCAAAGGTTTGTCTAACAAGTTAGGGCCATTAGATTTCACTCGACAAACAAATGTGGAGCCCCCCTTCCCGATGGCACATTGACACGCAGCCTATACTCATTGGGACAGAGACCGCACTATACCCGATTCGGCAAGCCATTCTTATACCAGTAAAGGTAACCACTAACAAGCTAGAAAAGATCCTCATACTGAGCTAAAGCTAGAGCCATGTAGCCCTCATAGCAGTACTGTAAGTCCCGGATGATCACTTACAGATAAGTCCTTAGGGAGAGGAATCTGAAGCATTTAGAAAGTAGCTAAACACTCCAGTCCCTTGTTTCTAAGTTGCTAAAAGTCATATTTTAATGTTTATTGCATATACCATTAGTCAAGTTACAAGATCATGGTTAAATTGAGCACTAGCAAAGCTACCCAATACATATCCCATAGGAGACAAGGTATAAGTTTAACTCTAGGGAATACATATCAAGGTGACACATGCAACATGAATTAAATGTATTAAAGTTGATAGGAAACAAGGATAATCCCATGCTATACTTGCCTTGAACAAAGTGCTCCTACTGATCTGCTCGTCATAGTAGTACTCTTGTTCACCCACGAATTGCTCACCGTCTATACTCGATAATCACAGCAACATACAAGCATCCAAAAGCAATCATACATAGCAAACAAAAGCTACAGATTAGAACAGTACACCAACAGCATAAAATCAAGATGAAAAGTTTGTAAAACGAATCTACGTCTTACTACGAACACACAGACACAAAGATCACAAAAATCAGAGCTAAAACGAAGAAGTTATGGATTAAACAAGATTTCCTTTAGTAAAATAATAGATTAAATCTAACCTCAAATTTTAAAAGTTGAAAACATACTTAACAGTACTATGAACATGTAGATTATGGAATTATGAACCTAATGCAAGTTGAACGGATCAAATCAGAGTTAAAACGGAGATTTTATGGCCTACAGAAGGTAGTGGAAATCTTGTAAATAGATGAAACTTGATTTTTGAATTTAAAATAATTAAAATCAGATTTTAAACCGAACCAGGGACTGCGGGCATGAAAATGAAGAAACACAGGGGTTGTTTAACAAAACTGCAGGGACGGCGGGTTGACATCTAAATAGTTATAAAGACCTTTTTGCAAAAGCGACCGGTGAAGGGGTATCGAGCGATACCGGCCGTTGGATTAGATTTGAGCAGCGTGGATTGGATTGGGCAGGGGAGAGAGAGCTGGCCGGCCAGAGCAGGGCCGATGCGGCAGTCCTCCATGGACGGCAATGAGGAGCTCGTCGGCATTGTTGTTTTGGGCAAATCCAACCCCCATATGACATGGGAAAAGGACAGGAAGCAAGAGGGATGCATGGCGAACTCATCTAGGCGATCAATTGCAACTAAAAACGAGCATAGGCTGCGGGCAGCAAGCTATGGCAGCTACGAAGCGACTACAGCATGGGGAAAGCCATAATAGAGGGAGAAAGAGAGATTAAAGGGGTTTGGCGTAGTCGTGAAGTCTACGTGAAGCTCATAGATGAGCTTACCTTGTAGATGGATCGGCTAATCGACACGGCGGCGACAAACTTCTCCTCGGTGACTCGGACAGTGGCGCTAGGACACAGGCGGCATGGTGGCTTGCTCTAGGGCATGATAGGGAGAGCAGCACGGGTACGGGCGCTATTTATGAAGCGGTTGGCTTGCATCGCACGCCTAGACGTGGCGTAGATGGCGCGGACTCAGCGGCAGTAGAGGCGGACTCCATGCGGCGAAGTCTAGAGCGGTCATGAGTAGAGGAAAGGGAAGACCCTGACAGCTGGGGCCGGCGTGTCAGTGATAGGCAAAAGGAGAGAGCGCTGGCGACCAAGCGGGGCTACGTTGGCTGGGCCACGGAGAGGAGAAAGAACCGCGCGGGCGAGACTAGGCCACGCAAGCTAAGCTAGGCCAAAGCAGAGAGGAGGCCAGGCGAAAGGATGAGCAGGCCGTGTAGGAGCTAGAACGGGCAGCGAGCGTGGGAGCTGGGCCAACAGGCCGAATAGGGAGAAGGGAAGAACATAATCCTTTTCTATTTTCTAAACTAATTTCCAAACAAATTTTAAATGCAAATTCAAATCAATTTGAAATTTGATTTCAAACCACACAATACAAAAATCATATGCAGCAGCAAGAATCCATAAACATGTAGGTAAACCTTATATTTGATTTTAATTTGATAAAATTTATTATTTTTCTATGTTACATGCTCACACTATTGCATAAATTAATCCAATTCACCTATTTTCAAAATACTACAAATTTTAGGGTGTTACAGGGGGTGGCTAGATCCGACCGCTCCTCCCCTCCCTTCCTTTGCTCGCAGATCTAGTGGTCGAAGGCCGGATTCGATGGTGAGCGACCGGATCTAGCATCGGGCGGCCAGATCCCGTTGTTCGACAAGGATGCTGGCACCAGTGAGTAGTGGCCGCAGCGGTGGCCCATGGATGGGCTCGGTGGGCTTATCTATGGGTTTCCCTTTTTTTGTTTTTTCTTCAATTTACCGAGACAGGCATCCAACCGCCTCAGAAAATACCCCATTTACCATGACCTTTGTGCCAAGGCGGATGCGATGCCCGCCTCGATTACTCATTTTTGCCCACCTCAAAAAAGTTTTTCTGTAGTAGTGTAAAACATCTCATATGCTTAAGCCCACATGTCCTTTTGCCAAGGATGCACCAAGAAGCTAAAAGCACTTACAAACACCAAACGACTATGGAGGCACATTGTTGCTTTGATGTGTAGAAAGTGTCGACAGAATATCGTCGGCAGTTCTCCGAGAGGTATCCTACGAAGGTAGATTGATCGGCAGAGGAGCGTGAGATCAAGAACAAGAATGCAACAGAGACACACGAGTTAGACAGGTTCAGGCTGTCAGTATGATGTAATACCCTACTCCTGTGGTCTGTTGGTTTGTATTAGCTATCGTATGATATCACATGAATTTGGAGGGGGTCCCTGCCTGCCTTATATAGTCCAGGGAGCAGGGTTACAAATCGGTTAGATCTTAGAGATAACCAGAAAGTAATAACTAATTACAGGAATCTTGGGATCATACATATCCTAACATATCTCATAATATCTTTAGGATATCTTCCTGGTGTCTTGCAGGAGGTGCCGAGCAGAGTCATGCCCCGCAAGGCTTCATCTTGTCAGCTGGGACACCCCTGGGGGCGTAGCCTATGTGGTCTACCATGGGTATCCGGGGTCATACCCCCCACAGCTAGTCCCCGAGCACCTTGTACCCATTATGCAACGCCATCTTGAGCTCATCCGAGCAGGTGCGAATAAAGCCGAGCAGTCAAATTCACGGTCCAACCACCGTGATGAGTTGCCGAGCAGCATGAATCATCGCCAAGCAGCGTGATTTGTCGCCGAGCAGCGTGACCTGACGCCGAGCAGTGTGACCCAAGTACGGCTTGCCATAAGGGTGTAAGGAGCTCAAGTTCCGAATCAAAAATTCCTTTGCTGTGGACCAAGTGTGCCCACTTAGAGTCCGACCACGGTAGTAGGAGTCAACCTTCTTCTATAGTCATGTAGTATTCGAGAAAAAATCTCGCACATTCACCGCGAGGTGAAGTGTGCCCACTTAGTCCCCGAGCCTGACAATAGATGATGCAGTCATGTGGTGTCAGGGTCAGAAAGTAGAAGAAACATAGAAAACCAACCGAACAAGCAGCCAGTCCCTGGGCGTGACCCAAAAAGAAACAAAGCACATTCACCGCAAGATGAAGTGTGCCCACTTAGTCCCCAAGATTGACAGTAGGTGACGCAGTCACGTGGTGCTAGGGTCAGAAACAAAAAATTAGTCAAAAACCAACCGAGCAGGCAGCTAGTCCCCGAGCTGCTAGTGGAGATATTAGAGAAATCAAACCATGGAGAAGAAACCAGAGTAATGGTTGTACAGTGTCGATTACTAAGCCTCAATAAATGGCGGAGAAGTCGGCGATTATTCGGCGAGTAGCAACTGACGGCGTCGATAAATGGGCAACGTGGGCTGCGGTTGCACAAAAGCCCATGTTATAGCCCACCTTGCTGTAGTGGAGGATTCGGAGAGACGCAAATCGTGGGAACAGTTTCCCAAAAACCCTCGACTGCGAAGAGGTGGGGAAAATGCTTTTATAATAGCACCGCCGCACCCCGTGCTCCCACCTTTGCCACTTCATCTTCCTCCAAAGCTCTCGCATTTCTAGATTCGCATCCACAGTAACCTCCATTGTCAAACCCTAATCGATCCCGAGGGATGGCACCGAAGAAGGGAAATGCCAAATCGAAGAAGACGAGCCCGAAGAAAGCGGGAACCGAAGCACGACGTGACGAAGAGTGGGTGCCGTCATGTATGGGAGAAGCGGAGTTGAATAGATTGGTGGAAGCCGGCGTTCTCCCTGACCGCGTAACCGTCGGATGGTGGCCAGCCCTTGGTGAGCCCTTCCCAATGCCTAACACCGATGAAGTTGTAGTCTTTGAAGATTATTTCTAGCGTGGGTTGGGATTTCCTGTTCACCCATTCCTTAGGGATTTTATGGAGCTTTAGGTGGTCAGTTTGTGCAATCTCCATCCAAATACCATATTGCACATCTCAATCTTTATCCATTTCTGTGAGTCATTTCTGGGGGTTCTGCCGCATTTCAACCTCTTTAGACACCTATTCTGGTTGAAGAAGAAAGGCGGCGGTGGCTCCAAGGTGGTCGGTGGCATCTACTTGCAGCTCCGGGATGGAATGGCCAACGAGTATATCAACGTACCGCTGAACACTTCTCTAAAAGGGTGGAATTCCAAATGGTTCTACATGAAACAGAGCCACCCTGCAATCCGCTGCGACGTCCACCATATCCTGGAGAACCAGAGGAGCTGGTCGGAGAAACCGAATAGTGCTAAAATGGAACAAGTGATGGAGCTCCTCGACCTGATTAGAGGTGTGGAAATTAGAGGCGAACTAGTGGCAGCAAGCTTCATAGTGCGCCGCGTCCAGCCCTACAAGGAGAGGGCCCACCCGGGTTTTGACTACAGAGGTGATGACGATGGGACCCGGGAGAGGACAGAACGACTGACGAAGAAGGATGTCATGGGGTGGGCCGCAGAGCTATTCGCTCCCAACATTTTGTTCATCTGGCCAAAGCAAACGAGGGCCTTCAATTGCACATATCCACCCTCGGAGGTAATCATCTCGATTTTTATTCCCAAGACTTTTAATCCTAAAACATCGACGAGCTGTGAACTGATTTACTTATGCAAAGATCCATTCGCAAGAAAAAGCGGTGTACTTCTCTGGCGTCCCAAGGGTTGATTAGCTGAGGGGAGTAGATGCCCGGTGATCAGCTCAGTCTAAAGAAGATGCGGCTAGCACCTCATCAAAATCTAGAGGCACCGACGCTGGCTGGACGGAGACTTCGCCGCTAGTGACGGAGAAAGTTCGGGGAAAGAGGGCAGCGGCAGACGAGCCGGCCTAGAAGAAGAGAAAAATGGCAGCTGCCGCTCCCCGCAAATGGGGCGGCATCTCACTTGGTGGTGACCAGACCACTCGACCATGAAGGACCGCGGTGCTCGAGTGGTCTGATGACGATGAAGATCCAGTTGCTCCTCCTTTGAGCACCCAAGCACCTCCAAGCAGTACACACATGGAGGAGCAACCAAGGGGAAGCGAAGAAGTCCCCGAGCATCAGGCGACAGAGGTTCCCGCTGAGCAGGCGATGGGAATCCCCAAGCAGCAGGTGGAGCAAAGGATGACTATGGAGGAGGTGAGACCTTTACCCCAGGATAAGGGGGTCGACCCTGCAGCCGCGCCTGGGGGCTCGGGCAGGCATCGCCGATTCAAAAAATTGCACCGATAGACCAAACGGTTAGTATTCTCGTGTTGGAGTCACTCTACTGTCTTGTCTTAGCTTTTTTGCCGCTTGACTAGATGATCTGATGCAGTGCAAGGCAGACAGAGGATCTGGACCCATCTGAGCAACCTCGAGCTGATCCTGGAGCGGAGGTAACGTCATTAGCTCCCATGTTGGGGTCCCCTGGTGCTCGGTAGCTAGTGGAAGACTCAACCACTGCTGCGGGAGGACTTGGACATGGCGAGAGGTCGGCGCCAATGGGGAACGAGTCAGCAACAATACCTGAAGCGACAGTGGTTGCTGCTGGGCCTTCGGGAGCTGAAGCTGGAACTGCCAGTGA
This sequence comes from Miscanthus floridulus, assembly GCF_019320115.1. Lineage (NCBI taxonomy): Eukaryota > Viridiplantae > Streptophyta > Magnoliopsida > Poales > Poaceae > Miscanthus > Miscanthus floridulus. The sequence goes on from NC_089596.1 coordinate 14,452,564, forward strand.
AGCACCAGAGTCCGGGTCGACCGAACCGATGGCCCCCTCAGAGCTAAAGGCGCCCCCGGAGGCGTCACGGGGCATGGTTGGACCCTTTGTCTGGCCACAGAGCCCCCCGATGGTTTCTCCCGCTGCTGTAGAAGAAGAGGACGAGGTGGAGGAGATCGTTCGTGCTGAACCCCAAACCCAATCCATCTGAATCCTCCGCAAGCGTGGTAATGAGGTGGTAGTTGTGGAGGAAGAGGACACCCCCAAGGAGATAAGGAGGCTAAAATCTGCCCTCACCAGAGTAGTAAAACAAATCGAGGTTAGTACTGAATCTAGAGCATTCGTTTTTGACGTTGGAGATCAAATGCCATTATTATCCTTATGAATTTCAGGGAATAAATCGGACTGTTGAGCAGCGGCATCAGTTAATAAAGAGCATGGAGCCCCTCACTGAGGAGAACCAAAAACTCAAAGAGGCGACAAACCTCTCAGAGAAACACACTCAGAGGGCCCGGCGCGAGCGAGACCTCACTGAATCCAATGCGCGGGACCTGGAGAAGGGAGTCCTGTTTGAACAGCTGGCGATTGCAAAAGAACAACTGCGGAGCAAGTTCGAGCAGCTGGCCACTGCCTCCACACAACTGAAGGATGCTTCCGAGCATTTGGAACAGCTATAGAAAATATCCGAGCAGAAGAAAGGTACGTGTGATCGACGAAAGTGCTCTGCATAGTTTGATACGCTTACTTTTAGTGTTGACTATTGTACTTGTAGAACAAGATGTAGAGCTTGGCTAGCTACGCTAGGCCCTCGAGCAACTCCGAGAGGAGAAGGCGAAGGAGTTAGGGCGAGCGAGCAAGCTAGCCGAGGAGCTAAATGGTGAGTATTCCCTGATCGAGGTTACCGCTAAAGTAACTTCCTCGCTTGATGGAACTTTGTAATGCTTGCAGACTACCGTCAGAGGGTCAAGGCATAATTTGATGTGCTAGAGCAAGATGCCCAGACCCAAAGGGACAAGTTTGACAACATGGTTGCCAGAATCAGACCAGTGCTCGACTGCGTTGAACCAGAAGTGGCTCCTCAGCCCAACGGTAGGCCGCCATGCTTGGACATCATCATCGAAAGGTGCAAGACAGCGTGGGAGAGCTTCAAGGGCTTCAACCATGACGCCGTTATTACCGCCGCTACCCACACCCTTGCTGTGGTTTGGTCCCACTATCCAGCCACTGACCTTCAGGCGATAGGGGGCGGGTTCACCGAAGGACTGAGCGAAGCGGAGACCTAGTAGCTTGAGGATGAGGTGGAGGAAGCAGCGAAGAAGTTGGCAAGCGATATAGACCTGTTCAGTGAAATGGACGGCAATGGCGGGGCACAATGATCTGCCTGGTGGATATCATCTGTAATTTCTGGATAGTGTAGTTAGAACGCGCGAAGGCGTAAAAAACACTTATGTATATGATAAATATTATAAGGTGCATGTGTATGCAGTTAGATTGTATTTCGGTGAAAAAATCTTCATAGTTTTAACCACGTAATGTAAGTAGAGTCCGAGATGTTGGCTCGCTATTGACCCATATGGCCCCGGCTAGCCCGTAGTACACGGCGTCGAGCGCGGAGCCCATGCACGCGTAAGAGGAACAAGCATGACCAAGGAACCGCAGCCGACCACTCATAACGTAGGGCATGGAGCTCGTAGCACGTATAGGGAGAGAGCAGAAACTGGGTCTTCTCCATAGAGAAAAGAACGGGACGTGTGCTGCACGGCGGTTATCAAGATAACTTGGAGATATAGGTAATATAAACGGTGTCTGAGCAATGTATTCTATGTTGAACTCTCGGCCTTGGCTAACCCATAGTCCATAACATCGAGCACGGAGCCCATAGATGTGTAGGACAAACAGGCGTGACCAAGGAACCACAGCCGACCACCCATATCGTAGAGCGCAGAGCCTGTAGCACATGTAGGGAGAGATTGGAGACTGGGTCTTCTCCGAAGAGAACAGAAAAGAAAGTATGTTGCTTGCCGATCGGCAAAATATCTTGGAGGTTTGGACAAAAGTGTTCGGTGATTTGGAGAAAAAACATGGCAAAATTCCTTGGTGATTTAGAGAAGACGTGGTCGGCGATTTTGGAGAAATCATGTTCGGCGATTTTGGAGAAAACGTGTTCGGTGTTTTTTGGCAAAAAATGTGTCAGCGGCTTGGAGAAATCTTTCGGCGATTTTGGAGAATACAGTTCGGCGATAACGTTGGAGATTTGGAGGAATGTGGTTGGCTTTTTTTGGCGAAAAATGTGTCAGCAACTTGGAGAAATCTTTCGGCAATTTTGGAGAAAACGGTTTGGCGATAACGTTGGAGATTTGGAGGAACGTGGTCGGCGTAGTTATGGTGATTACGTATTGGAGTTCATTATGAAGTAGCATAGAGCTCGGCGACTGTGAGTGGATGTTAAACCACAATAGAGACAAAATAGAGACAAGTTATGGAGACCAAAACTTTATTCAATAAAAAAGTGGAGAGTACATAACTGGAGCGTTTCAAGGATAGAAACATATAAGGTGTTCGATGTGCCACGAATTGGGAACATCGACTCCTTCTAAGTCACTTAGGTGATAAGACCCTGGTCGGGTAACCTCTTTGACGACACAAGGCCCTTCCCAAGGGGAAGAGAGCTTGTGCATCCCTTTAGTTTTTTGTTTTCTGTAGAGAACGAGATCGCCGACAGCAAATGAACGACCTTTGACGTTTTGGTTGTAGTACCTCCACAAGCCTTCTAGATATTTAGCTGTGCAGACGCAGGTGATTAGGCGTTCTTCCTCGGCCCTATCAACATCCTCTGACCGAACAGCTGCGGCCTGCTCTTCATCATAGTTTTTCACCCTAGGTGCTCGAAAGGCAATGTCCACTGGTAGTATGGCTTCTGAACCATAGACCAAGAAGTATGGAGTCACGCTAGTGCTGCGACTAGCTTGAGTACGTAGGCCCCAGACTACAGCTGGAAGCTCCTTGAGCCATCTGCCCGGGTGCTTTTCTTCTTTCTGATATAGTCGCTTTTTGAGGGCATCAAGGATCATGTCGTTCGCCCGTTCGACCTAGCCATTGGCTCTTGGATGGGCAACGGAGACATATTTGATGGAGATGCAATGGTCTTCGCAGAAGTCCCAGAAGTGATGGCCAGTAAATGTAGTTCCAAGGTCGGTGATGATGTTGTTTGGGAGACCAAATCTGTGGATGATATCTTCGAAGAACTCAACTGCTTTCTTTGCAGTAGCCAAGACGAGCGGTTTATATTCAATCCACTTGGAGAACTTGTTAATGGCAACATATACGTACCGGAAACCCCCTAGTGCTGGTTTGAAAGGCTCGATCACGTCCAGTCTCCAGCATGCGAAGGGCTAGGAAGCTAGGATGGTTTGCAGCTCTTGCGCCGGCACGTGTATTTGCTTAGCGAAGAATTGGCATCCTTCACAACGTCGGATGAGGTCTTCTACATTAGGGACGGTTGTGGGCCAATAAAAACCAGCTCAGAAAGCCTTGCCGACCAATGTTCTTGAGGCCGCATGGTTGCCGTAGGAACCAGAGTGAATTTCGAGAAGTAGCTTTACTCCCTCCTCTTGGGTGATGCATTTCTGTAGTATCCCTTCCTTGGCACTTTTCCTCATCAAGTTGCCGTCCACCAGCACATAATGCTTGCTTCGACGAATTAGGCATTCGGTTTCAGTCTTGTCGGCGGGTACCTCGGCGCTAGTGAGGTACTTAATGAATTGCTCCCTCCAATCGGCGGCCGGCGAAGGTACTGTAAGCACTAGTTGCTTAGTGGGGGGAACTTCATTATCTTCTTTGATGGATGGCACCAGGAGATCCTGAATGAAGACCCCCGGCGGGATCGTGGCGCGAGAAGAGCCCAACTTGGATAAGTGATCGGCGAGCTGATTTTGGTCGCGTACCACATGGTGGTACTCGATGCCATAGAATTTTCCTTCAAGCTTCCTGATTTCGGCGCAATATGCGTCCATCTTCTCGCTAGAGCAAGACCAATCTTTGTTAAACTAGTTAATGACTAGTGCAGAATCCCCGTACACCATGAGGCGTTTGATGCCGAACTCAATGGCTATACGAAGTCCGTGGAGACATGCTTCATATTCGGCGGCATTGTTGGAGGCCGGAAAGTGTATCTGGAGAACGTATCGAAGCTTATCCTTGGTCAGCGTAATGAACAGAATGCCCGCTCCAGCACCATTGATGTTAAGGGCACCGTCGAAGTACATCACCCAATGCTTGGGGCAAGTGGTAGCGATAGGCTCTTGGATCTCTATCCACTCAGCAATGAAATCAGCGAGCGCCTGTGACTTGATGGTAGGCCTACTTCTAAATTCGATGGAGTAAGTACTGAGCTCAACGGCCCACTTGATGATGTGGCCGTTGGCCTCCTTATTGCGGAGAATGTCCCCCAGAGGGAACTCAGTGACCACGGTGATCTTGTAGTAGTCGAAGTAGTGTCGGAGCTTGCGCGACATAATCAGGATTGCATATAACAGCTTTTGTACTTGAGGATAACGAGTTTTGGGCTCATTGAGTACCTTGCTTATGAAGTACAACGGACGTTGCACCTTGTAGGCATGCCCGACTTCCTCACGTTCGACGACAATAGCTGTCCTGACAATGTGGGAAGTGGTGGCGATGTAGATCAACAGAGTTTCATCTGGTCGTGGCGTTGTCATGATTGGAGGCTTTGTTAAGAATAACTTGAGTTGCTAGAAAGCTATGTCTGCCTCCTCTAACCAGGAGAAGCGCTCGGAGGCCTTGAAGAGCTTGAAGAAAGCTAGCCCTTTTTCGCCGAGGCGTGATATGAAGCGGCTTAAGGCGGCCATGCAGCCTGTAAGCTTCTATATATCCTTGACACATGTTGGCCATTTCATGTTGGTGATGGCAGAGACCTTGTCAGGGTTAGGTTCGATGCCTCGAGCACTGACAATGTAGCCCAGTAGTATACCGGATGGAACTCTAAAGATGCACTTTGAAGGGTTCAACTTCCATCGGTATTTGTTCAAGTTGGCGAAAGTTTCCTCAAGGTCGACGATAAGATTGTCGGTGGCCTTAGTCTTGATGACCACATCATCGATGTAGGCTTCAACGTTGCGGCCGATCTGTTGGTCGAGGCATGTCTAGATGGCCCTTTGATAGGTTGCTCCGACGTTCTTGAGTCTGAAGGACATGGTTGTATAACAGTAAGCACCGAAGGGCGTGATGAATGATGTCTTGATCTGATCTTCTTCCTTCAGGGAAATCTAGTGAGAGCCAGAGTAATAGTCAAGGAAGGAGAGCAGTTCGCAGCCAGTGGTGGAGTCTACAACCTCGTCTATCCAAGGCAGGCCAAAGGGGTCTTTAGGGCAATGTTTATTAAGATCAGTATAATCATCACATATTCTCCATTCTTTATTATTTTTCGAACAAGAATAGGGTTTGCTAACCAATCCGGATGATACACTTCTTTTATGAATCCGGCAGCTAAGAGCCGTTTTATTTCTACCCTAATAGCCTCCTTCTTGTCTGGCGCGAATCGGCGGAGTTTCTGCTTGATCGGTTTGGCGGTCGGCAAGACATTCAAGGAGTGCTCGATCTTCTCCCGTGGTACCCCTGGCATGTCTACAGGTTTCCAAGCAAACACGTTGGTGTTGGCACGTAAGAAGGAGATGAACGCACTTTCCTATTTGGGGTCAAGGTGAGCCCCAATCTTCACGGTCTTGGAGGGATCGTCGAGGCCGAGGCTGACCTCCTTGACTTCCTTTGACTTGGCAGAGGCGCGGGGAGGCTCTAGCTCTAGGATCTCCATGTCTTTGGCAGGCACCGTCTTGGCTTCGGTGACCACGCTAGCCATCTGGATGGAGAGGTTGGTAGCTTCAGCGAGGGCGAGACTCTCTGTCTCGCAAGCGTAGGCGATGGTGAGGTTGGCCCACAGGGACAAGACTCTAGCAGGTGAAGGCATCTTCAGCACCAGATAGGCGTAGTGCGGCATGGCCATGAACTTGGCCAGAGCTGGCCGACCAAGTATGGCGTGGTAGGCGGTGTCGAAGTCGGCGACGTAGAAGTTGATATATTTGACGCGGTAGTTGCTTGCCGTGCCGAACTGAACTGGTAGGGTAATCTCTCCAAGCGGTTTTGAGGCCCTGCCTGGCACCACACCCCAAAAGGTGGTGTCAGAAGGTGTGAGATCTGACAAACCGAGGCCCAGCTCTTTTAGGGCTCCAGTGAAGAGGAGATTCAGAGCGCTCCCACCATCAATGAGCACTTTTCTGAAGAGCACCTTCTATACGGTTGCGTCGAAGATGAGTGGAAAATGCCCTGTGTAGGGAATATCTGCCCACTGGTCGGCCCTGCTGAAGGTGATGGAGACCTCAGACCATGGGTGACAGATGGGGTTAGCGGTGGCATATTCCATAGTGATGGAGAGCACCTGCCGTGCGGCGAGCTTCCGCTCTCTTCTGATCTCAGTGGAGGCGAGGCCCCTAAAGATGGTGGCGACCACCTTATCATGGTCCTAAAAGGCATTGTTGTTGCCCCCAGGTGGTCGGCGACCTCCAGCTCCATCGTTGGCGTCGTCATCAAGCCTCTTGTCCAGGAACTCCTTAGCCAAACCAATGCAGTCCTTCATCTTGTGTTTGGCGTTCTTGTGAAGAGGGCACAAGCCATCGAGGATCTTTTGGTACTGTTCATCGTAGTTGCGCTTGGCGCGAGGTTGACTGACGGCGGTGACGATATGGTCTGGCCGGCGACGGCGATTTTGGCCAGGCCTGTGTCCTCCTGTCCGATCACGGTCGCTATCACGATGGTAGCTGTGGTCGTCGGGGCGGCGATCGCTGGGGCGTCGGTCGTCGGGGCGGTCATCATAGCGGTGAGACGGGCGATGAGTGCCTGCATCCTCGTTGAAGCGCACCTCGGCTTCCTCGGCGTCAGCGTACTAGTTGGCCGTAGTGATCATCTCGCCGATGCCGATGGGCGGCTTGCGGTTGAATTTGGAGCGAAGCTCGCGATGGTGGAGTTCTCGGATAAAGACGGTGATGACCTCAGCTTCCGTGATGTTGGGAATAGAGTTCCTCATCTCAGAGAAATGTCGGATGTAGCTGCGGAGGAGCTCGGATGGCTTTTGGTTGATGCGGCTGAGATCATGCTTGGTGTCGGGTCGAGTACACGTGGCCATATAGTTGTCGGTGAAGACTTTCTTCAGCTCTTCCCAGGATCCGATGGAGTCTGGCGCAAGGCTGGTAAACCAAACCACGAGGCCACCGAAGTGTTCGGAGTGCCCTTGTGAAAGCTGGAGGCCCCTTAGGGTTGTCGACACCATCATCTACAGCGTTGTGGTCAGGGATAGGCTCGAGGGCTAAGTCTGGGTTGCCATACTCCTGCTCGTACTCCTGGCGGCGACGCGGTTCGTTTTCATGGTGACCGAAGCGATGTTGCTCGATATGTCGTTGTGCATCCCGGAGGTTGCTGAGGTTCACTCGAGCGTCCTGTTCGACCTCCTGGTCGTGTTGGCGATGGTGTTTGGTGCGATGGCCCCCGGCTCCCCCTGGAGAGGTAGCGACTGGTCGGTGAAACGGCTTTGACTAAGGTAGCGATTGGATCTCGGCGTAGCTGATCGGTGAATCGTGCTCGTAGAGCACGAAGGTCTCTGATCCTCGCGAATCTCATTGACCTAACAGTGAGCCGCTTTAAGCATGGCGGTGACCTTCGCAAGCTTGGGCGTTTGAGGGAAACAAGTGAGCTCATTGGCGGCTACTGCTAGATTGGCGCTTGGAATCTTGAAGACGTCGTGGCCGTCAACGCGGAGAAATTCTTCATTGAGGTCATGGTGGAGCGGGAGCGGTCTTCCTTGTGAATTGAGCCGATTATTCCGAGCAGCCTTGGCCCTCGCAATGGCTACCTTGTTTTCTCGGCGCTGCGTGCGGTTGACGTTCCAGTTCTCCCAAGCAACGCGCTCCTCCTCGGTTTCGCCATTCCAAGGAGGGCTGTTGATGCTGACATTGAAGATCGCATCACCCCAGAAGGGTGGAAGGAGGAGTTGCTCAGAGAAGGTTTCGGCGAGGGTCTCCGTAGAGCCCTAAGACTCAGAGCCCGGAGTTTCTTCCAGGATGGTCTGGAGGGGCGCCCTGGGGCACCGGCCTAAGTGTAGCATGTTGACGGCTGGTGGAAGCTGGATAGCGACCTGGTCGGCGAGTTTGCCCCTCAGGGCATGTTAGTAAGCGGCGGCGATGTTGGCGAACCCAAAGGGTAGGGCCGTAACCCCTGTAGTTTCCTGAGCAGTCTTCGATAGATCTGGATCGAAGGGTGGTTGGCGCTGAACCAGAGTGTCCAGAGCCGATTCGGCGATGGAGAGACAATCGGCGAGCTTCAGTCTGACCTGATCGATGGATTCGATCAGATCGTCGTTGTTGATCTGCCTCCTCTGGTAGCGAGGAAGCGGACGACGAGTTGTTGCTGAAGGAGACCTCAGAATTAGCTTCGAGATCAGATCTGCAGTTACAGGTGCGGGGGTGGTCGGCGCAGAACCGATCTACCTTGGCTCGAGAAGCTCTCCGACTCCATCAGCGTTGATGACCCACAAGATGGATCCAACTGTGAAGATCTGGTCGGGCTGCAAAAGGGACGAAGAGCCTGCAGAAAAAGTCATCTTGTTCGATAAGGAAACAGCACGCACATCCCTACCTGGCGCGCCAACTATCGATAGAATATCGTCGGTAGTCCTCCGAGGGGTATCCCACGAAGTTAGATTGATCGGTAGAGGAGTGTGAGATCAAGAATAAGAAGACAACAGAGACACACGAATTAGACAGGTTCAGGCCGTCAGTATGACATAATACCCTACTCCTGTGGTCTGTTGGTTTGTATTAGCTATCGTATGATATCGCATGAATTTGGAGGGGGTCCCTGCCCGCCTTATATAGTCCGAGGAGCAGGGTTACAAATCGGTTAGATCTGAGAGATAACCGGAAAGTAATAACTGATTACAGGAATCTTGGGATCATACATATCCTAACAGATCTCATAGTATCTTTAGGATATCTTTCTGGTGTCTTGCGGGAGGCGCCGAGCAGAGTCATGCCCCGTAAGGCTTCATCTTGTGGGCTGGGCCACCCCTGGAGGCGTAGCCCATGTGATCTGCCGTGGGTATCCGGGGTCGTACCCCCCACAGAGAGCCTATATAACTTCTTTTATTTTTGGGCATCAATGCATGCATTTATACTCAACTCATAAAACATAAAAAGATACTATCATTGGATATGGTTAAATTATCATTCATAAGTTACTTTCTCAGGTTCAACAAAAAGTATTTTATAGTGAATTTTTAAATAGCCAAATTTTCAAAGCTACATGAAACACAACATTTTGAATAGGCTCCATGGAGCCAAAATCATTTTCATTGGAACAATTCTATGCAAACGACCCTTTCCTTATCCAATAGGTTGTACTAGAACAAACACACAAACCAAATACCCACCAAATCCTCCCCCTACACATTTTAAAGCATATTTGTTTAGAAAAAAATTATAGTAAAAGGAATTTTATTTGAAAACAAAAGGAAAATACTACATATTCTAAAAGAACTTTATTGAAAACACATTTGAAAAAATATACTTCATCTTTTCAAAATTACAGCTTATTTTAACTTTATTGAATATAATCCTAAGTGAAACTTGTCTAACTTTAATCAAGTTTTTTTTTAAAACTACTTACTAACGAGACATCACTGAAAGATTACCACGCCTAAAGTTAACTAGGCCGTAGGGGATAATAAATAAATAAAATGGTTTATGGTGAAATTTTGCCTAATATTAGGTGCAAGGCCCATCCAAGCGCGTGGGCTAATCTCTCGCCAACGCCGGCCTCTGGCCTTGCCACCTCATGGGCGTTGGGCCGCCCACTCAGGTCTCCTTGTGTCACTCGTTCAAGGCTAGCGAGCCACGCCATGTCCTCTCCCTCCGTCTCTGGTCGCTTCGCTGAAAAAACATATCGAAACATTATTTCGGTTGAATTGTTGTGAGAGAAAAATATTGTTTTGGCTGAAAAAATAAGCTAAAAAGTATGGGCCATAGTGTAAAGTTGTCAAAATCATAGATTCTGATTTAGGTCGAAAAATTTTAGGTAGGATCGGAATAATCATAAAAATAGTGGAAATGTGGGCTCTACTAACTAAGATCGTAGAACGTTAACATTGTAACGAAGATGTGTAAAATTATTTGTCAAAATTGTAGATTTTTAACTAGTATATGCCTCAACTACTGTCAATACCGCCGGCCCCGGTAGACGATACAGACAGTCGAGGACGGAGCTGCTAGCAGCCCACGACGCAGCACATGCAGGACGGCCGTTGACCTTGCCCAAATTTCAAGGATGAGAGCACTCCATGTCACAGGGGTGAATTAACAAGATCAAGTCAACTGTGAGTCTGGAGATGAGCCATATCGCCACCACCTCAATTCTGCCGTTCCCAACGCCCAGGATGCTTCCATGCACATGGCCGCCATGTGTTGTCGACTACTCCGTGGCGTGTAGCAGTATATATGTGCACGCCGGCCTCCACGGCTTGCATGCATAGCCAAGCTAACTAGCAATAATGGCGCGCCTGTTGTTCCTCCGTCCCGTCCTGCTGGCCGCCGCCTGGTTGTCGGTCTGGATGATCTCCAACGCCGGCGTGGCGGAGGCGGGCTACGGCTACCATGACGACAACGACGACTGCAAGAGCCGCGTGGCGTCGATCGTGACGGAAAAGCTGTACGGCGACATGTTCAAGCACAAGGACGACACCGCGTGCCCGGCGCACGGCTTCTACAGCTACACCTCCTTCCTGCGCGCCGCGGAACGTTTCCCGGACTTCGGCGGCGACGGTGACGCCGCCACACGGAAGCGCGAGGTGGCGGCGTTCCTGGCGCAGATCTCGCACGAGACGACGGGCGGGTGGCCGACGGCGCCCGACGGACCCTACGCATGGGGCCTCTGCTTCAAGGAGGAGATCAACCCGCCGATCAACTACTGCGACAACACCAGCACGCAGTGGCCGTGCGTCGCCGGCAAGTCGTACCACGGCCGGGGCCCCATCCAGCTGTCGTGGAACTTCAACTACGGGCCGGCGGGGCAGGCGCTGGGCTTCGACGGGCTGGGGAAGCCGGAGCTGGTGGCCGCCGACCCGGAGGTGGCGTTCAAGACGGCGCTGTGGTTCTGGATGACGCCCCGGGCGCCCAAGCCGTCGTGCCACGACGTCATGGTCGGGCGGTACTGCCCCAGCGACGCTGATGTGGCCGCGAACCGGACGGCGGGGTTCGGGCTCACGACTAACATCATCAACGGCGGCATCGAGTGTGGCAAGACCGGCGTCCCGCAGGTGGACGACCGGATCGGCTTCTTCCGGAGGTACTGCGAGTTGCTCGGCGTCGATGTTGGGCCCAACTTGGACTGCGCTCAGCAGCAGCCTTACTCTTCTTAATTAGTCGATCGATCGATCGCTATCCTCCTGCTGCTGCTGCTGCTGCTGCTTATCTTTCATTTCTCGATTCGAGTGGTAGTCACTGAGTTTATATATCTTTGCCACCTTACGTACAAATTAATAATAATGTGATGGGGTCGTTGCTGCTACAAGTTCGTACTTACAAATCAGGCGGAATGCACGGTTGAATCCAACTAGTTGCCAGATTGTACTGTGAAAAGTACGATGAGGGCGCGCCTGCTGAGGAGCATGACAGATCGAGTACATGGATGTAGAGGCTGTTTGGCTGCCTGCCACACCCAGTTGTGGCGGCGCCTATGGTGCGGTGCCAAAAACCGGCGCCACAACCGTGGCTGGTGATTGATGACCAGCAACCCAACAGCCTCGTAGAGCTGGTTGAAGCACAACGACAGGGTTGTGTGGACATTTTGATCTTGACAACGAACTACTAGAGTCTAGACTCTAGAGTGGTGCCTTGAAAGTATTGTTGACTAATTTGCTATGAGAGAAAAATACTGCTTATTGACTGAAAAAATACGGCTTATAAGTCAAGCGAACAGGGAGTAGACCGGGGATCAAATTAGCAAAATGACCTCCACTTTCAGGTTTTTTTCTTTGAGAGCTTCAGGTTTCACGGCATGAAATTTGTAAGTTTGGATAAGCCGAGCCCAATGCCAGTTCAATCCTAGTGAGTGGGCCTAGAATTTATATACAGCATGTTCGCTTATTGATTTCAGCTAGGGCTTATCAGTCGGTCAATAGTGTTTTTCTCTCACAACAAAATAGTACCAGTCGAGCTTATCAGCCCAGAAATCGACCAGCGAACAGACTCGTGGTTCAAATTTCTGGCCCATCCACACGTGTGTTTGGGCTACCATAAAAAAAACAAATAGTTGGATCACGCGTAGGTCACAGTCTCACAGTAGCCCAACAGCCCATCAGGAGTACGTGCGTGTCACCTCATCCCTGCTCAATCTCGTTTTTATTTCTGCCGTTCCAAAAAAAAGGGAAAAAAAGTTTTATTTCTGCCAACCACAGGTCGACGAGAGTAGTGACCTCGGAGCAGGGGCAGATCTGCATCCTGGTCTTGGGGCTGCAGCCCAGGCCGCGGCCCAAAAATGTCAAGAGCCTCTCCTCTGTGTCTAGCCCAAAGTCCAGGCGTTCAACCGCTGAAGAGGTACCGCCGCAGTTGGACCTTTTAGGCCGGCGTTCACGTGATGAGAAATTGATTAGGAATTTAGGCCCTCCAGCCATGAAGCCCAAGACAGTGATCCATGGATCCTGTCACAAAAGGGTAAGACTATGTGTCCTGGCCCGGTCCGTGCCGTCCGGAGCAGGAGAGCGGCAACGGACTGGTATGGTATGGACAAGCAGTGCAACTCTCTCTCGGTGTCTCCTACCATGCCAGTCAATTGGAGGCTCCGGCTCTGACCCGGCGCTACCAAACTCGAATGCTCAGGGTGTTTGGCCATGTGTCGGTCGGTGGTTGAATCAACAGGATTTATTACCATTTATATATATATAAAATAAAAATGATAAATCGAATAAACAACAGGGAGGAGGTGTAATAGTGAAGGAATCAATCTCTGAATGAACTTATGATGCTTGCGTCGCGTTGATGGATGAGGTGGGTAGGAAAAACTCTAGGTAGCACCTACTGAAAACCATACATGCAGACAGACAGCCAGCAGTAACTTGACACAAGCAGGACATATGAATATACTAGCAGTGTTTGTTCGATTCATGGAAGATCACACACTGACACACGAGAAGTTCGACTCGATCGGCATATGAACAGATAGGTTATAGATATACAATAGCAGAGCAGGTGCTACTATTAGGTACACGAATCGGCATGCATATCGATCGGCAAGAGCAAGCAGGAACAAACAGCAGCAGCAGCTAAGACGACGACGACTACTTGGTGATGGCGTAGACGGCGTAGATGATGCCGGGGAGGTAGCCGAGGAAGGTGAGGAGGAGGCAGATCCAGAACTGGTGCCCGCACCCGAACTTGAGGAACACCCCCAGCGGTGGAAGGATGATGGCGATCAGGATGTCCACGCAGTTGGCAGACATGGCTGCGCGCTGCCCGCTGCCCGCCTTCTTCTCGATCTGCTAGCTGCTCGGTGTCGGTGATCGCACTCCGGGCTCCGGCCGATCCTCTCCGTCTCCTGTGCAGTGCCTCTCCTCTGCCTTGGTGGCTTGGATGGATCGGATTCCTCCTCTCCTTTGGCGGGGGTTCACTTTTATAGAGAGACCGGACGGGCGGAGGGAGGGAGGGAGAGCGAGATGGTCAGATGGAAGAGATGGGATGGTGACAGCTATATATATAATAGTCCGGCAGGCGAAGTAGTAGATCGTCCCACCCCCAACACGCAACGCGAAGAGGACACGTACCAAGCGGTCCCGACGAGGCGCCGCCGCCGCGGACAAGTGGCGTCCGTCGGTGGATCGATCGTTGCCGCGTCCGCTACGACGTCCCGCTACGGGCGACGGCCGGCACACGGTGGGCGGCGGCTGGCGCTGGATGCAGCCGACGCGCGGGGTAGAGGTAGAGGTAGAGGTAGACCCCACACGGCCTGCTCTGCTTCCTTCGCTGCTAAGCAGCATCTAGTTCTTGGTCCACGCGGACAGACGGACGGACGCGGCCAGACTCCACTCGCCGTCTGCTTGTGCGGGTGCGGCCGTGCCAGCTGCAATGCTGCTGTGCTGCCACCGCCGCCGCCGCCCTGGAGGCAGTAGTACACCAAACCACGCACACGTCAGCAATCCATCACTTGTGGTGGCAGTAGTCCGTGGCCAGACGCATGAGGTGGCGTTCAAGACCATGGTAGGACGCGTGCAATGCTACCTTGGGCAGATTCTACCTGATCGTCGTCGCCTCTGGGCACTCTTCTCCCTCGTCAGTCGTCAGCCCGTCCGGCTGCGAGATCCTACGGACTCCCATGCCCGAATGCGACGACGCAGCAGTGCACGACGCGCACCCAAAGTCCAATGCACGGCTGCCGCCACGTGCAAGCGACTTGTGTGTCAGTGTGTGATCTTGGACTAGTCACCTCGCACGCAGTCACGCACTGTTGCATTGCAGGACCTTGATAAATTTTCACATTACCCTCCTTTATTTATTTCTTTTTCCAATATAAATTGATGGCAGCATATAACCACATGAGATTTACTACTACTGTTTTTTCTCGGAAAAAAAGATTTACTACTGACTTATCTTCTTTCATGGGAAACTAGCGTCCGAACGTCTAGGAAAAAAGGATTTACTACTAACTTATCTTCTTTTACGGAAAACTAGCGTCCGAACGTCTAGACATCATGTCCGCTGCCCGTCCATTTTTAATAACAATAACAATAACAATAATAATATGATCATCGGACGTCTATGTATGTAGCTTCGTGGTCCGTTTCGTCTTATGCTTCGCGCCTAATGCCTGTCCACGCATACAGCTTCATGCTCCACGCCTGCTGCCTGCGTATGGATGTAGCTTCATGCTCCGCGCCTGTTGTACGCCCATGGATACAGCTTTGTGCTCCGTGCCTGCTTCGCTTCCCCCGCGCACGTGGGGACCGCTGCGATCGAAGGGACCACCTTCACATGCGCCTCCTTGCCACTCCTGCTCATGAAACACTTACAACATAAAGCATTTGCCGCAACATACGTCCAAAACAGATGAAACATTTACAACATATGTTTGCAACATATGTGTATGGACACTGCAACATATGCAACATCCAGATAAAATACTTGCAACATACGTTTGAAACAGCTGAAATATTTGAAACATACACTTGCAACATACATGTACAGCCAGTGCAACATATGCAACATCCGGATAAAACACTTGCAACATATATTTGAAACATATACTTGCAATATACATGTATAGTCATTACAACATATGCAACATAAGATCTACTTTTACAACGACCAGATGAAACATATGCAACATACATCTGAAACACATGAAATATACGGTTGCAACATGTGCTCATCTGTTGGCTGCTCCAATGAACACTCGTTGATGCGGAGTTTGACGCTGGCACAAAGCTCGATGCCATGGCGCGGAGATCGAACCTCGGCTACGTATGCGCAATGCGAGTCCGAGCGGGAGGCGGAGGTGCGGTGGAGCGCAGTGTGAAGCGTGAGGGGTGTGAGGCGCGGGGGGCAGCGGGTCCGTCCCGCCCGTCCGTCCGTACGAACGCTCGGTAGAGCATTACCGCTTCTTTTACCAAGGTGGCTGTAGAGATGAATATTTCCAAAATCCAAATCCAAGCTGTTAAGTCTGACACGCTGAATCCGATTGAGTTAGATGAAAATTAGACTCTAAATGCCAAATTAGAAATATCGACATATCGGCTTTGTGCATGATTAGTTCAAAACCTCAGTCTGATTGGAACTCAGCGTTGGTGCTTTATTGTATCATCACACCATGGTTCTCGGCTTATATAAGTCTAATCTATAGGAATTAAGGGTGATTTCTACCAATTAGGACCGGATAAGCAATTATAAGGAGAGGATTGGGCAAAACTAGAGCAAAACCCAAAAATCCCCAAATTTCCCCAATACCAAAGTACCTAATGTTAGGTTTGATCTCCCACCAGTTAGGCCCAACGGTATTTTGGGCCTTGTTCTCGCGTCCTGATCGGGGACGCCCAACCCTACATGGTTGGTGGGCCCCCGTCACACTGCATTATAAATAAAGGTGGGGGCTGGCAGGCTCTTGATACGAGGTTCACCTGAGCCGCCACTCCCCACCGATATTCCCCATCCCGATCCGAGAGGGGCGCAGCCAGTGACGGGAAGCCGCCACCGTCTCCGCTGCGCCACCACTTCACTGCACCGACTCCTCTCTCCACCGAACGTCGCTGCCGGCGCGCAGATGGCATCCGCGAACGAGACCCCGGTCGGCGCTTCCACCACTCCGACTGCTCCGACCACTACGGCCTTCGATGGTCTACGACTTCATACTCCACCTATCCCTTTTTCTCCCTTTTATGTCTTTGTAGTTCATGTATTAGGATTTGTGTATATACTGTGAATCATGAACATGTATTCCTATTATGATGTATTCCGATCTAATGAATATGAATGAAATGAAACTAACATTGATACCAGAGCCAGGTTTATTGAAAAGAAAGATCGAATGATTGAACCAATTTCAGATCGGAAAGAACATAAACGAACCCTAACCCTAACCCTAACATGAATGGATGAATGGGGTCCTACCTGGGCCCTCATCCCGCCGGCGGCATCGCCACCGCGTGGGACAAAGACCGAGCCGTCGGCCCTCGTCGACGTGCGGGACTGGAACCCGGACCGACTAACGCGGACGCCGGTCAGGGCACCAACGTAGGGCAACTCGACGACGGCGCGCTCAGCCTTGGGCGAACGCGCACGCCGACGAGAAGCTCTACGGCGGCGCCGCCGTTTCCTCTCCTCTGGCCACCATGGGTGGCCGCCAGCTGCTGCTGCTCTGTGCGTGGCTAACAGAGAAGGGGAGGGAGGAAGAAGAAGTGGCGGGGTGGCCGGATCTGCTCCGGCGGGTACCCTGCTCCGGTGGGTGCCCTTCCTCCTTGCCAGTGGTGGCCGGTCGCCATGGGCACCGCCACTGCTGTGCCACTGAGAGAGGCGGGAGGGGGGAAGAAAAGAAAATGAGTTAGGGTTTTGGAAATGTGTCAGCCGATGCGATTTTGATCCCGCGATGGAAACGGACAACCGTCCGATGGGGATGAACGGACCAGATGTGCTTGCGGCTGCTGGGCTCAATATGGCCCAGGCGGGCGCGCCAAATACCGGCCCAAGCCCAGGTTAGGGCCTGGTGCGCGGGGAGCTCACGCACGTGGCTAGAGATGGGTCGCTTCTCGCTGATGGGTCGTCAGGAGGGAAGCAGAGCCTGTGCAGCGCGCACGCGCGAGCGTGGGCCGCGTGCGCGAGATGGGCCTTCGGGCCAAAATTGAAGAAGAAGATGAAACTTCTCTTTTTTTTGTTTTTCCAGAAGCAGTCTTTGACATAATTTTTATCCAATGATATTTTGCCCAAAAACAGTGAATTTTTAGTGATTCTGGAAAATAATAATATGAAAGATTATTAAGTTTCTGCTGTGCATGATAATTATTGTTCTCTTTGATTAAATTTGAACCAACGGGATAATTTAATTTTAAGAGAAGTGATGAATTTCTGATAATTTTGATGAGATTATGATGTTGTTATTTTCTGACCAACGTTGTTAATAACAATATTATAATTTTGATCCATGAGAAATTATGCATTAATTTTACTTCTGCCCAACGGTGATGTAAAATGTTTGCATGGATGAATTATAAGTTTTAATTTGACCAACGTTGAGTTAAAACATAAAATTTTATGTATAAATGTTTCTTACTTACTCTGGTGTGGTTTCAGGAGGCAAATGCATGGTGAACATTGCCAACATCCCGACACTCAATGGGAGCAATCATCGTGTGTGGCGGGAGAAGTATGAATTGGAACTTGCGTTGGGAGAGATCGATTTTGCCATCACCTCACCGTATCCTACTGAGCCAGAGGACCCAGTGAGAGGTGAAAATGAATCTGACACTGATTTCGCTGCTCGAAAGCGTGATCATGCTGAAATAAGAATGAAATATGACCTTGAACATAGGCAATGGACTCTCTCCAACCGCAAGTGCCTGTTGGTGGCCAAGGCCACCATAGAAGAACAGATAAGGGGCTCAATCCCTGAATGTGCTACTGCCACAAAATATCTTGAGAAAATCAAGAGTCAATTTACTGGGTCTACCAAGGCCACAGCAAGTTCACTGATTAAGAAGCTTGTGAATGAGAAATTCACTGGTGGTAGCATAAGAGAGCACATTTTGAAGATGAACAATACGGCATCTAAGCTAAAGGAAATGAATTTGAAGGAGGATGATTTCTTGATTCATTTGATTTTTGCTTCTTTGCCAAAAGAATATGACACCTTCATTGTGAACTACAATATGCAGCCTGAAAGATGGGGCATAGAAAGACTCATCTCAATGTGTGCTCAAGAAGAGGAGAGGATAAAGTCCTCATAGGGTGAATCCGCTCATTTTGTGAAGGATAACAAAAGAAAGAACTTTAATGGTAAAAATTCTAAACCACAAGGGAAACCTAAGTGGGATAAGGCCTCTTCCTCCAATTCATAGGGAAAGAAACCCCAGGATTCTAAGAATCAGCAGTATGGTAGAGCTAAAAAAGATCAGTGCAAGCACTGCTTCAAGAAGGGACACTACAAGAGGGATTGTCCAGACTTCCTGAAATCTCTGCTAAAGAAAGGTGATGAATTTATTACATTTGTAGATGAATCCCTGTATTTATGTTATGATAAATCCACTTGGTGGGTTGATTCAGGAGCAACTACTCATGTTGCAAATTCCTTACAGGGGTTAAGTGGGACGAGAACCTTGTGAAGAGGAGAAAGAACGATTAAAGTTGCAAATGGAGTGCAAGCCAATGTTGAAGCCATTGGAGTTTTTTCTTTAGAATTGAATAATGGTTTTGTACTTAGACTTAAAGAAGTACTTTATGTTCCCTCTTTGCGTAGAAATTTGATAAGCGTTTTGAAACTTAATGATGATGGAATTGATTGTCATTTTGGTGGTGGCAAGTGTAAGATACTGGTTGATAATAAATGTGTTGGTCTTGCCTTTCGACAAGACAAGCTTTATTGATTATCTCTTGCTGAGAATGCGAACAATGTATGCGATGAGAATGTGAATGATTCCCCATCTGCGAATGTAACTAAGAAGCGGAAGAGAATTGATAATGTCTCTTCGAAAGTATGGCATTGTCGCTTGGGCCATATTTCGAGGGGGAGAATAGAACGATTGGTTAAGGAATCAATTCTCCCGCACTTAGATTTTTTAGATTTAGAACAATGTGTTGATTGTATCAAAGGAAAGTATGTCAAGAAAATTAAGAAAGATGCCAAACGAAGCATAGGAATTTTAGAAATAATCCACACAGACATATGTGGTCCTTTTCCTGTGAAAAGTGTGGATGGTTATGATTCGTTTATAACATTCACAGACGACTACTCTCGTTATGGCAATATTTATCCAATTAAAGAAAGATCGAAAGCATTGGATAAATTCAAAATATTTAAAGCTGAAGTTGAAAATTAGCACAATAAGAAAATCAAGATAGTACGATCAGACCGAGGTGGAGAGTACTATGGGCGACATACCCCATATGGCCAAATTCCACCGTTTGCAAAGTTTCTACAGGAAAATGGCATAGTCGCTCAGTACTCCACACCGGGGGAGCCTCAGCAGAATGAAGTGGCTGAAAGACGTAACCGTACCTTAATGGATATGGTAAGAAGCATGATAAGTTACTCCACATTACCGATTAGTTTATGGATGGAGGCACTAAAACCCGCCATTCACATACTTAATCGAGTACCAAGCAAATTGGTGCCTAAAACACCGTATGAATTATGGACAGGAAGGGAACCCTCACTTAACCATTTGCGTGTGTGGGGCTATCCGGCTGAGGCAAAAGTGTTTAACCCAAACATAGGAAAGTTAGACTCC
Source organism: Miscanthus floridulus (assembly GCF_019320115.1). NCBI lineage: Eukaryota > Viridiplantae > Streptophyta > Magnoliopsida > Poales > Poaceae > Miscanthus > Miscanthus floridulus. The sequence goes on from NC_089596.1 coordinate 14,472,584, forward strand.
AAGACATTCAGCTGCCATTTTATTGGCTATCCAGAAAGATCGAAAGGATATCGCTTCTATTGTCCTGACAGACATACGAAGATTGTAGAAACAAGACACGCTGTTGAAGGGTCGAGATGGCGACTAGAGGGGGGGTGAATAGTCTTTTCTAAAATTTAATCGCGTCGGCTAACCGATACAAATGCGGAATTAAAACTATCGGTCTAGCCAAGACTATACCCCACTATATAAGTTCACTAGCACCTTGCAAAGATAACAATTATGCAACAAAGGTGCCGGGCTAGTTAGAGCTCTCCTAAACAATTCTAGGAGCAAGGTTACACAAACCTATGCCACTAGTACTTTAAGCGACAAGGGAGCTCCTACACATGCTAGTAAGCAAAAGCACAAAGCTAACTAAGCTCACTAGCAATGCTCAATAACAAGGCAACCAATGCCTAATTAGAGAGCGCAAATACTTAGCTACACAAACTAAGCAATGTGACTAACAAGGTTACTAAAACCAAATTAGCCACGCAAGGGAGCTACTTCTATGCTACACAAGCAAGAAGGTAATTAGCAAGCTACACAAGCTATCTAATTACTAGAGCAACTACACAAGCTTAATATGTATAAAAGTAATTGCAAGCTTGTGTAATGGGGATGCAAACCAACGGGAAGAATAAGGTTGACACGATGATTTTTCTCCCGAGGTTCACGTGTTTGCCAACACGCTAGTCCCCGTTGTGTCGACCGCTCACTTGGTGGTTCGGCGGCTAATTAGCATCACCCGCTAAGCCCGCACATCGGGCGCCGCAAGAACCTACCCCTTGAGTGAGGGTAGCTCAATGACACGCTTTACTAGAGTTGCTCTTCGCGGCTCCCGCGGGGCGAGCACAATGCCCCTCACAAGCACTTCTCCGGAGCGCCGCACAAGCTTCTTGCGTGCTTCGACGGAGATCACCACCAAGCCGTCTAGGAGGTGGCAACCTCCAAGAGTAACAAGCACCACCGGCTTGCAACTCGATCACCTAGTGCCACTCGATGCAACCTCACGATGCAATCGCACTAGAATCGCTCACTCACACAATCGGATGATCGCTATCAAGTATGTGTGAGATGGAGGGCTCCCAAGCACTCTCAAGCATGGACACAAAGTCCCCCAAGGTGCTCAGCACCAGCCATGGCCGAGGGCCACTTCTATTTATAGCCCCAAGGGCTAAACTAGCCGTTACCCCTTCACTGGGCAATGGTCGGGCCGACCGGACGCTCCGGTCGAGTTGACCGGATGCTGGACCTCAGCGTCCGGTCGCCCACAGACAACCACGTGTCCCGATTCCAACGGTCACTTGACCTGACCGGACGCTCTAGCTTCAACTGACCGGACGCTGAACCCCCAGCGTCCGGTCGTTTCCAGTAAGCTCCCGAGCATGACCGGACGCGTCCGGTCGAACGCGATCGGACGCAGCCAGCGTCCGGTCACACACCAGCATCTACGTCATCGTATGTCAGCCTGACCGGACGCAGCCTGCCAGCGTCCGGTGCATTCAGATCCAGCGTCCGGTCAGTTGACCGACGCCAGCATCTTCTCCATTCTCTTCACCCTTGCTCAAGTGTGCTAACCACAAGAATTTGCATCCGGCGCAATAGAAAATAGACATTCCATTTTCCCGAAAGCGCCGAATCCCGCCTTGCAAGCTCGGCGGGAGGGAGAGAGGGACCCAAACCCATCTCAACCCTGTAAACACCACCGCCTTTGTAAATGTGCCAACACCACCAAGTGTACACCACCATGTGTATGTGTGTTAGCATTTTCACAATCATTTCCCAAAGGATGTTAGCCACTCAACTTGCCACGCCACTTGATCCTAGCGACAATGCAAAGTTAGATCACTCGAGTGGCACTAGATGACCGATATGCAAACAAGTTTGCCCCTCTTGATAGTACGGCCATCTATCCTAAACCCGGTCATAAACTTCTCTACACACCTATGACCGGTGAAATGAAATGCCCTAGGTTATACCTTTGCCTTGCGCATTCCATTCCATTTCCTTCAATGTTGATGCAACACATGCACCAACACGATCAACAATGATATGATCCACTTCATATCATCACATGATCATATTGGTTCATCGATCTTGACTCTACTTGCTCTTCACCGTTGCCATCGTCCATCGGCGCCAAGTCTTGCTCAAGCTTCACCGCCACGCGGTCCATCACTCCAAAGCCTTCGACTTGCCCTTCACGCTTGCAACCGGTCCATCAAGCCAAGTCTTGTCTTGATCTTCTCCACCTTGATCACATGACTCAATGTCATGCATCATGTGCATTTAAGCTCCTTCATCATCACATGTGTGAGCTTTGCAACATCTCCAAGCCATTTTCACCTTCATGGCATATGTTGCTCACACACATGTACTTGTGGACTAATCACCTGTGTATCTCACATAAACATAATTAGTCCACCTAAGTTGTCACTCAATTACCAAAACCAAACAAGGACCTTTCAGCTGTGTTCTTGGAGGATAACATGATCAGGGGGAGCTGTAGGGTCGAGATGGCGACTAGAGGGGGGGTGAATAGTCCTTTTTAAAACTTAATCACGTTGGCTAACCAAAACAAGTGCGGAATTAAAACTATCGGTCTAGCCAAGACTATACCCCACTATATATGTTCACTAGCACCTTGCAAAGATAACAATTATGCAACAAAGGTGCCGGGCTAGTTAGAGCTCTCCTAAACAATTTTAAGAGCAAGGTTGCACAAACCTATGCCGCTAGTATGTTAAGTAACAAGAGAGCTCCTACTCATGCTAGTAAGCAAAAGCACAAAGCTAACGAAGCTCACTAGCAATGCTCAATAACAAGGCAACCAATGCCTAATTAGAGAGCGCAAATACTTAGCTACACAAACTAAGCAATGTGACTAATAAGGTTACTAAAACCAAATTAGCCACTCAAGGGAGCTACTTCTATGCTACACAAGCTAGAAGGTAACTAGTAAGCTACACAAGCTAACTAATTACAAGAGCAACTACACAAGCACAATGTATGTGAAAGTAATTACAAGCTTGTGTAAGGGGGTTGCAAACCAACGGGAAGAACAAAGTTGACACGATGATTTTTCTCCCGAGGTTCACGTGTTTGCCAACACGCTAGTCCCCGTTGAGACAAGCTTCAAGGTTGCCGCTGGTCCTCTTGCTAGTGGTGACTCGCAAGTCACACTCTCCCACGTGGAGTGCTTACCACAAGCTCTAGCACTTGACCCGGCCGGACCACTTGTCGCCCTTCGCGTCTCGCTTTACTAGAGTTGCTCTTCGCGGCTCCCGCGGGGCGAGCACAATGCCCCTCACAAAGCTCTTCTCCGGAGCACCGCACAAACTTCTTGCGGGCTTCGACGGAGACCACCACCAAGCCGTCTAGGAGGTGGCAACCTCCAAGAGTAACAAGCACCACCGGCTTGCAACTCGATCACCTAGTGCCACTCGATGCAACCTCACGATGCAATCGCACTAGAATCACTCACTCACACAATCGAATGATCACTATCAAGTATATGTGTGATGGAGGGCTCCCAAGCACTCACAAGCATGGACACTAAGTCCCTTGAGGTGCTCAGCACCAGCCATGGCCGAAGGCCACTTCTATTTATAGCCCCAAGGGCTAAACTAGCCGTTACCCCTTCACTGGGCAACGGTCGGCCCGACCGGACGCTCCGGTCGTGTTGACCGGACGCTGGACCTCAGCGTCCGGTCGCCCACAGACGACCACGTGTCCCGATTCCAACGGTCACTTGACCTGACCGGACGCTCCAGCTTTAACTGACCGGACGCTGGACCCTCAGCGTCCGGTCGTTTCCAGTAAGCTCCCGAGCATGACCGGACACGTCCGGTCGAACGCGATCGGACGCAGCCAGCGTCCGGTCACTCTCCAGCTACTGCTACACTCCACGTCAGCGCGACCGGACGCAGCCTGCCAGCGTCCGGTGCATTCAGATCCAGCGTCCGGTCAGTTGACCGACGCCAGCATCTTCTCCATTCTCTTCACCCTTGCTCAAGTGTGCTAACCACAAGAATTTGCATCCGGCGCAATAGAAAATAGGCATTCCATTTTCCCGAAAGCGCCGAATCCCGCCTTGCAAGCTCGGCGGGAGGGAGAGAGGGACCCAAACCCATCTCACCCTTGCAAACACCACCTCCTTTGTAAATGTGCCAACACCACCAAGTGTACACCACCATGTGTAAGTGTGTTAGCATTTTCACAACCATTTCCCAAAGGATGTTAGCCACTCAACTTGCCACGCCACTCGATCCTAGCGACAATGCAAAGTTAGATCACTCGAGTGGCACTAGATGACCGATATGCAAACAAGTTTACCCCTCTTGATAGTACGGCCATCTATCCTAAACCCGGTCATAAACTTCTCTACACACCTATGACCGGTGAAATGAAATGCCCTAGGTTATACCTTTGCCTTGCGCATTCCATTCCATCTCCTCCAATGTTGATGCAACACATGCACCAACACGATCAACAATGATATGATCCACTTCATATCATCACATGATCATATTGGTTCATCGATCTTGACTCTACTTGCTCTTCATCGTTGCCATCGTCCATCGGCGTCAAGTCTTGCTCAAGCTTCACCGCCACGCGGTCCATCACTCCAAAGCCTTTGACTTGCCCTTCACGCTTGCAACCGGTCCATCAAGCCAAGTCTTGTCTTGATCTTCTCCACCTTGATCACATGACTCAATGTCATGTCTCATGTGCATTTAAGCTCCTTCATCATCACATGTGTGAGCTTTGCAACATCTCCAAGCCATTTTCACCTTCATGGCATATGTTGCTCACACACATGTACCTGTGGACTAATCACCTGTGTATCTCACATAAACACAATTAGTCCACCTAGGTTGTCACTCAATTACCAAAACCAACAAGGACCTTTCAGGAGCATGGTAGCATAAGAAATCAGCCTACAGGAGAAGCGGGTACATGTACCCACTCCGATGGTTGAAGAACCATTCTTCACGCTACCTGCTGCTGTTGCACCGATAGTGTAGGACACTATAGTGCCAACACCTATTGCAAGTTCTCCCGTGGCGACAATGAATGAACATGAGGAACCTGTCCTTGAGGAACCTATAGAACCAAATGTCGCACATAAGGAAGAATAGCAATAGCCCAATGTGGAACAAGTGCCAGAGGCACCTAGAACGTCTCAAAGAATAAGAAGATCAGCTATTACTGATGACTATGAAGTTTATGAGACAGAAGAATTTCAGATGGGGGATGATCCCACCTCATTTGAAGAAGCCATGAGAAGCAACCACTCATCAGAGTGGCTTAAGGCCATGGAAGATGAAATGAAGTCAATGAGTACCAATAAAGTTTGGGACTTAGAAATTATTCCTAAAGGAGCCAAAACAGTAGGTTGTAAATGGATCTACAAAACAAAATATGACTCCTAAGGGAATGTAGAAAGATTTAAAGCGCGACTTGTGGTGAAGGGCTTTACGCAAAGAGAAGGGATTGATTACAATGAGATGTTTTCTCCAGTCTCATGTAAAGATTCCTTCAGAATTATAATGGCACTTGTAGCCCACTATGATTTAGAGTTGCATCAAATGGATGTAAGGATGGCTTTCCTTAACGGGGATTTGGAAGAAAATGTTTATATGGCACAACCGAAAGGTTTTGTCGTAAAAAAAGGAAATATGGGATGCCGCCTAAAGAAATCAATCTACGGATTGAAGCAAGCTTCAAGACAGTGGTATTTGAAGTTTGATAGAACGATAAAAGGTTTTGGGTTTCAGGAAAATGTTGAGGACAATTGCGTTTACGCAAAGTTCAAGAATGGAAAGTACATATTCCTAATTCTGTATGTGGATGATATCTTGCTTGCTAGTAGTGATATCAATCTACTAATGGAAACGAAGAAATTCTTGTCCTCAAATTTTGATATAAAAGATCTCGGTGAGGCCTCGTTCGTTTTGGGAATAGAGATTCACCGAGACAGAAGAAAGGGGGTTCTAGGATTATCGCAAAAGGCATACATAGAAAAGGTCCTAAAGAAATTTAGTATGCATGCGTGTAGTCCTTCACCTGCACCTATAGTCAAGGGTGATAGATTTGGGGAACATCAGTGTCCAAAGAACCAATATGAAATTGATCGAATGAAAGCGGTACCGTATGCTTCAGCTGTTGGAAGTTTACAATATGCTCAAGTGTGTACACGCCCTGACTTAGCTTTTGTTACCGGGTTACTTGGTAGATATCAAAAGAATCTAGGAATTGAACATTGGAAATTAGTGAAGAAAGTCCTGCATTATTTGCAGGGTACGAAAGGCCTCATGCTTACGTATAGAAGATCTGATTCCCTATAGATAGAGGGGTATTCAGATTCTGATTATGCGGGAGAAGAAAGAAAATCCACGTCAGGATATGTATTTACTCTCGCAGGAGGGGCTATATCGTGGAAAAGCTCCAAACAAACCATAACTACATCCTCGACAATGTATGCCGAGTTTGTAGCATGCTATGAGGCAACGGGGCAGGTGAATTGGCTGAAGAAATTTATACCCGGATTGAAAGTGATTGATAACATAAATGAACCTATGAGGTTGTATTGTGATAACAACCCAGCGGTACAGTATGCTCACAACAATAGGTCAAGTGGTGCTGCCAAACACATTGACATAAAGTACTATGTTGTGAAAGATAAAGTTCGGGATCATATAATAAATCTTGAGCATATAAATACAGACAAGATGCTCACGGATCCGTCACAAAGGGCTTACCACCCAACGTGTTCAGAGAACACGTAGCCGACATGGGTTTAAGGGAAAGCCTATGTTTCCCGAACATATGAAGGGCCCAAGAGAGAATTTCATTCCAATACGGAGAGGGGTGTTGTGGCTGTTAGTCTAACAGCACTAATTGCTGTGACGATGAGACAGCTCTATGCACTAATCTGTAAAGGAATATGATAGAAGCAAGAAAAATATGAATTGAAAGTTTTGAGTATGAAATTAAAGAACGAAGAAAAGATGAGAGATCAAGGGGGAGAATGTTAGGTTTGATCTCCCACCAGTTAGGCCCAACGACCTTTTGGGCCTTGTTCTCGCGCCCTGATCAGGGGCGCCCAACCCTACATGGTTGGTGGGCCCCCGTCACACTGTGCTATAAATAAAGGTGGGGGCCGGCAGGCTCTTGATATGAGGTTCACCTGAGCCGCCACTTCCCACCGATATTCCCCATCCCGATCCGAGAGGGGCGCAGCCAGTGACGGGAAGCTGCCACCGTCTCCGCTGCGCCACCACTTCACTGCACTGACTCCTCTCTCCACCGAACGTCGCTGCCGGCGCGTAGATGGCATCCGCGAACGAGACCCCGGTCGGCGCTTCCACCACTCCGACTACTCCGACCACTACGGCCTTCGATGGTCTGCGACTTCATACTCCACCTATCCCTTTTTCTCCCTTTTATGTCTCTGTAGTTCATGTATTAGGATTTGTGTATATACTGCGAATCATGAACATGTATTCCTATTATGATGTATCCCGATCTGATGAATATGAATGAAATGAAACTAACACCTAACCCTAACCTGAAGTAGAGCAACCTCACCTGTACTCGCCATGTAGTGTAGACGCCCGCGGCCTGAGTCGAAGCCGCCACACGCAGACCATCGGCGCCCCTGAGCCGGCCGGAGCTGACCTTAACGGCACGAACGGACGTCAGAATGTTGCCATGCGCACACACACCCGGCCAGACCTTACGCAACACGTGCGCGCCATCAGAGTCAGAGCCGGCATGCGCGCGAGCCTCGGTGGTCGTGAGCTAGACTGTCGCTACCGTTGCCGCTTGTTGCATGCGCGTGCTTGTGGATCCGCTGCCCCAAGGGCACCGCAGTGGAGCCCCTCGACGGAACCACGTGCGGGCTTGAAGCACACGAGCGCCGGCGATAGGGACCACGGTGGCGCCGGCGGTGGCTGCCCACCCTCGCGGGCGTTGGCATTGCACGGGGAGAAGCAGAGCATGAGAGAGAAAAGGAGGAATGGCGCCGTCGCTTGGAGAAGAGTGAGGAATGGCAATAGTCTCTAGGGTTTCGGTCGATGGCCGTTTGATTTGCATCCGACGGCCGAGACCTCAATATCCTTCAGGTAGTCCTATCTTTTTTTTTGTCTTTTTTCGGTAATGCTCCTTTTAGAGCTGGGACGCTCACGCGCAACCGTGGCTTGCCGCGTGGCCGAAGAGGCAGGCCCACGGTGGGCCATGACAGGATCGATCTCGCCCTCGGGGGCCACGACGAGGCATGTGTCGATGCCCTCGATGGACTGCATCGGGGTCGCAGCTCGCCGGCGGTGCCCCTCTCCACCTTAGCAGCATGTTCCCGTCGTTCTCATCCGGTCTCCGGAACGGGAACCGGATTAGATATCATTTTATAACGAACATTCGTGTTCTGGGAACGCAGATGTTCTCGGAACGTGAAACATGATACGGGAACGTGGGCTATGTTCTCGTTCTCATGCCACCACTGTCAGCCTGTTCGTTTGGTCGTAAACGATCGTAAATTTTGAGCCAAAACAGTATTTTTATCTTACACCAAACCAGCCAGCAGTAATAATCCACGATCATATACGATCGTATCAGCACCAGCCGAACAGGCTGTGTATCCTCGACTTCACTAACCCCTTCCACTCCCGGAGCTTGTCTTCGTCGCCTTCCATTGTGGCGTCCACTGTAGCTCTTGTGCGCCCAGAAGAAGTGGAACAACTAGAACAGTGCGTCCCAACCGACGCCCACGACAATCTCCTAGCACGCCTGGTGGCCCGCGCAGATCTGCTCCGCGATGACCTGCTGTGTGGGCTCCGAAATGTTCTAGGTGCACTTCATGCAGGGTACGCCGCTGTGACCAGCGGCGAAGCCAGTGCAAAGTTGTCGGGGCCATGCGACCCCGATAACTTTGTACGAATCAGTGGAACCCCGCGTATTCCGGCCAGCTACGACCCCATCAAATTGAGTTCATGAATCTGTGCGACCCCAGCAGCAGTTTAGTCTAGATTCGCCGCTGGCTGTGACGACGGGCATGAGGTGCGTCCGGTCGCGCGTGTTCCGGCGGCTGTCGCGGACGGGGAGGCCGAGATCGGCGTCGTGCTCGATGTCGCGCATCATCAACATGACCTACAGATATTGTGACGGATGTTTTTCATTGTTGCAAAAGATAATTTTCGGTGTTGCATATATTGTTCCTCCATATGTTGCAAACGGACCAGCGATGTGCATGCAACATGTCCCCGATGTAGCGGCGGGAGATCAGATATAGCTGAGCCGTTATTTTCATCATATATTTTTATGTTGCAAAAGATATGTTTCGATGTTGGAGACATTGTTTCTCGATGTTGTGACGGACTGATGATGTTGCAAGTATTGCAGATCGTGTTGACGTTGTGCGCAACAAAGTTGAGCTGCTGAGCGGATGACGTCTGCGCTCAGATGACGGGTGTTCGGCTGCTGACTGGGATGGCGTCAATGTTGTAAAAGATAATTTTTGATGTTATGTCGCAGCGAGCGTCCGACGGCCAGTGCCCGGATCGGACGTTCCGGCGCTAGTAGCATCGTGTGTGTTTGTTTTTTTTTAGAAGCTTCAGGTAAGCAGGGTCAGCCATTTCCAGGCCCGGGCCTGGTTGGACAAGTAGGCAGATTACACTCCGTCTCCAACCGGTGATGCAGAGCACGTAAGCTCATTGGTATTTACGGTAGAAAAACGTGATTTCGTCATTAATCTTCAACATTTGTTCTAAATCTCTATTGATTAGCCCCCCGAGGTGCTCATCTTGGCTCTGCCCCTGCGTAAGCTGGGACATGATTTAGGCTATGAACATATATCATTGGAAAAAATCCACATTGCCTCCCTCAACTTTTGTGAAAGTATATTTTTCCTGTTTGAACTCTCAAATCGGGTAAATCACCTTCCTCAACTTTTAAAACCGTTTGTTTTATATCCCTGACGATTATAAGCGGTTTTCAAAGATGATTTTACCTTTTTTATTTATTTCAGCTGAATCTTTGAAAATCATAGTAAATCATAGAAAAATAATAAAATAAAGAATCTAATTTTGTTGGACTTCATGTGAGTAGATCTACACAGTGATTGTATAATATGGTATGTTTTAGTATAAATTTTTTGTTGTAGCTTTAGATCTATGATTTTCTATAATTAATGATTTTCTATAATTAATTCATTGCTGCAGTTTTATGGCCTACTTGTGGTGAATTTTTATGGTGGTCTAATTATTGTATGCTTGAACTGTAGTAAAAATTTTATACTCATTGAATCATGTATAACTTAGTTATAGATTATTTTATCAGAATCCTTTAGTTCAAAGGCTTTCTTTCTTGAGTTATGTTTCGGCTGGATTGGCTTATAAGTCATGGGTTGAAAGTACTGTTGGTTGGTTTGGTGTGAAAGAAAAATACTATTGACTGGCTGATAAACCAAGCCAGATACAGACAGTCATATGCTGCCGAACAGGCTGATGAACATGCATCATATAAATAATTAAACAAGAGCAGCAAGCTCCTCTAGCCCAGTCGATGTCCCAAGCGTCTCCGGTTAACACTTATCAGTCCAGCCAGCTACGCTAGAGAATTGGACCATGACATCCTCCAACCACACGTACGGAATCTACCTATGATTTGTTATTTCCTCTGTAAAAAAGGTAATGCTGGGAA